>NC_087214.1:54570539-54595539 GCF_015104395.2 Macrobrachium nipponense | reverse complement strand
GTTGTACCAATTATATTAAGTAGGTGTAATATATATATATGAAAACCATAAGTCTAAAAAAAAAAAAAAAAAGTCTAAAAAAAAAAAAAAAAGTCTAAAAAAAAAAAAAAAAAGTCTATCGATGGTTCTCGCAATATATATTTGTATATATATTTGTATATATATATATATATATATATATATATATATATATATATATATATATATATATTATATATATATATAGTATATCTATAATATATATATATATATATATATATATATATATATATATATATATATATATAATATATATCTATATATATATATATATATATATATATATATATATATATATATATATATATATATATATATATATATATATATATATATATATATTGTGAGAGCCACATTGACTCCTTTTTTTAAATGTAAGAGTACAAGAGAGTATGTGAGTTATAACTTTTATTGTATAATACTATGATAATAAGAGAAAAAGAAAGAATAAAAGAGAAAGCTGAGTAAACCACTTTCACTTAATTAGACTTTGTACCCGAGAGGAATTTGGAGTTTTGGCAAGTCCGGGAAAAGAAACTCAAAATTTCTAGGTGGCTACTTCTTCTAGAAAGGAAAATTTAAAAATATAATATTTTTTAAATGAGGTGCGTACAACATTTCTCCTGCTGGTGGGAAGTTCGGACGTTTCTGTCCGAAATTTATGCTGGAAAATCCGCTTCAGCAGAATTCGCGCTATTGCAGTTTTGAGCATAAGTGAAGTCTGCTCATTATTTCTGACCCAGATGCATAAATACCATTTTTTTTCCTTTTTTTTCTATTTCCTCTCTCGCATACACAAACAGACGAGCACAGACAGACGCATATTCTCTCTCTCTCTCTCTCTCTCTCTCTCTCTCTCTCTCTCTCTCTCTGACAGAGTCTGAAAAGTAAGCAATACTAAATTGCTATTTTCAGTTCCTGATCTTTGTAATCCTGTTGCCACCTGATTCATGAGAGTTGATTTCTTGAAATAGAATTTTCAGTCCTTTTGTATAAAGTCATCGATGTCACTGTGGAAGCGTTACCCTCATTTCTCCGAAGCTTTTTTCTAATTTCCAGCAATCGTGGATAAAGAGATTGAAATTATGAGCAATGAATAGACATTTCAAAGGGCTAAACAGCCTGTGCATTCGATAACAGTAGATTCTATTGCTTTGAATTTTCATTTAATTTCATTTAACTATTATTATGATAAATATTTGTCGTAGCCTTCGTAAGTTATGTTCTTAAGTATCCTTGAAATGGTTTCTTTATACTATTGCTTAACCCGCCCTCGGACTTTGAGCCACCTGGCGAAGAGCAGAATCTTCCATATGAAACCCAATATTTACCTTTTAATCGTCATGTCTTTATATTCGCACAACATCAACCCTTCCCTTGCATCTAACTGGAAAATCTGCGGAGTTAATCACGTAGAGTCATGAAACAATTGAACATAATTCAAAATGGTTTCTTTAAAGTACTAGATAATATCACGATATTTTATTTTAAGGGTTTATGAATCTTTTGACGAGATGAAAACTGAAGATAAAAACTAATGTCCGGAGGTTTATTGGAAGGGTTTGTGAAAGTTTTTGAAGAGATGAAACTTGGGGATAAAAAATTCATTTTCCAAACACTGAATAACAGCCAGTGAGGACAATATGACGCTTGTGAGGAATAAGTTCTAATTACTTCAATAGTCTGTTTGCATCCCAGTAAATTTCAGCGGAGTTTGAGTAGTCCAGGTGAGAACAAATACTCTCCGTTGGTTGAATGTAGCCCGTTTATCAATGACTAAATTGGTTTGCAAATTCCTAAAACCAAGTTTAATCGTCGTCTGGTTAATCTGTGATTAAATCATCATTTTCCCCATTTCATTCTCTGGAAAGAGAGTAATCAGTGATCACTTCCGACTTTTCCCACTTCAGAAGAGATATAATCCCGAGTCTTTACAATTCTGGTAATGGGGGCATTTTGAATCCGTCATTAAATAATACTGAGGGATTATATATTTGAAAATGATCCTTTAAATACTTCAGAATCGAAGCAAAGCTTTTAAGAGAAATGAACCCACTTGGCTTGTGCTCAGAGAGCAAAGCATAGAAGAAAACGTGTATCCCTGCATAGAAATTATTCTTGGTGGGTCCGGAAAAAGAATTCGTGGAAAACCGGCGACTGAGAGAGAGAGAGAGAGAGAGAGAGAGAGAGACCGAGAGAGACGAGAGAGAGAGAGGTACGTTCTTCGTAATTCTAAAGAGTTGTTGCTTTTTCTTTCCACTTTCAGGATAGCCAAATTCGCAACAGACTGGGAGCGATGTCGTAAGCCTTTTTGCTAAATAGGGAACTCTCTCTCTCTCTCTCTCTCTCTCTCTCTCTCTCTCTCTCTCTCTCTCTCTCTCTCTCTCTCTCGTCAATGAAAATTTTGTAATTAGTACTGAAATGAATCAACTTGATTAGGTAGATACAGAATGTTTACGGTAATGCATAGTTTTTATGTACGTCTTTCATACACAAGTGATCTTTAACAACAAGCAGTATAAGTATGTGCTGACTCAGCAAGTACTGCACATATACCATAAAAACCCATATTAGTGACCTGAAAAGCTGTAATTATTAAAAAAATGAAGACCTTATCTTTCTTTGTAACATAAGCAGGGACTGTTCACGATTCCTTTCTTTTATGCAGCACGAAATATTTCAGTCATATACAAATTACATATCTTAATCGTTATAAATCCCCCCCTCTAATTTTCTTTGCAGAAAATGAATGATCTTTATCTGAAACTTCCAGTAGAAAAGAATTTCTAGTGAATGTAAAGAGCCATTCAAGTCAAGAGAGGTTAAATATAGACCAAAATATAGTTACATAAAAGTGAATGCATCTACCTGATCATCCTACCACAGTGTTCACGGCCTTCATGCAATTGCTACATTGAAAGCAGAACAGCAATAGGAAACCTGAAGAAGAGATAAAGACGACAATAGTTAATTATAAATTTAAAATGCATCTCTCTATTTTGCAACAGAAACGTTTCAACTGCATTGTTCTGGAAATATTACGATGGAAATTTTAATTCCTGTGATAATTATTGAGTGAATAAATAGGAAGAGATAAATGGGAAATTTGAACGACCTGATAGTGGAGTATCTTCAAAGGTATACTATATTTTGAAAAAAGTTATTATTATTATTTTTATTATTATTATTATTATTATATTATTATTATAATTATTATTATTATTATATTATTCTTATTATATTATTTGCTTCTTTCCTATGAAATTACCGCATTGATGACGCCCTAAACTAAGTCTTCTTTATTTTATTAACTATCTACAAACTTGCTACTGTACTATTTAATTTATTGTATGTATTTGTGTAAAAAAAAAAATGGCGTTCTGTCGGTAGCTTTTCGCCAATATTGGTCAGGAGAAATACTTTATCATCTCTCGAATGAAAGTGATGAATTTTGTATTTGCAGTAAAAGCTTCATTTTCACACTAGTTTATTTTTCTTGATTCACGCCCCCACCCCCCCCCCCCACTCCCCCAATCAAAGATGATATTAGACAATTTAAAACGTCTATATTGATTATTGACGCTCATAATATAAGTTCAAAATGTTAAACTATAGATAGTCAAGGCACAAGTGAAAGACTCTTCATATTCACAATTACTTTCATTAGTAATTATTGTTATATTTTATTCCATTATTAGAAAATCCGTGAGATCAGTAGGATATTCATTCTCTGTATAGGTTTTTGCTCAGTTTTAATGGCTGTTTGGAAAAAAAAATAATTTATTGCAGTTTTAAACTCAGGTGTCATTATTCAGTGTTGCAAAATTGGGTTCCCGCCTTTCATTTCTCAAAGTAAAATTCTGTACCACATTGCAGCCATTTTCCTTCATTAACTTTCAAATTCTTGCCCTAATATTAACTTGCACAGGAGATTGTTGGTTGTCGTCTAAATTTTTATATTGTTTTCATTGTTTTGTTTGCTTAGCCAGTTGCCTAGCTCTTTCATCTAACCCATTTTTATTCCTAGTTTTTTTTGTTTTTTTTTTTCAGTCATTAGTTTTATACCATTCACCTGCCATTTCTACCTAACCCTGAGAGCGAATCCAAGAGAGGATTAACGAGAGAATGTTCTTCTCTCTCTCAATTACCGACTCGACCTTAAAGTGGCGTTGGAGGCTGATGTTTCCCTCCGGAATACTTCTCTTGATGAATCGGGCAAAGAATTGGGTATCAAGTTGCTGTCGCCCTACGGCTGTGTCCTTCCGCAATGGGCAATATCAAGGCCATCTAGAGGAGAAGGCCAGGTCAATTGGGGGGTGAAGAGGTGTGACGCGACCTTGGTAGTGCTAAGTCAGTGGTGCTTTCCGCTTTGAATGAAGAGGTCGCGCTCTATTTCTTTCCAGTTTTCTGCTGTTATTTCGGAAAATTTTACTGTATATTAATCCGTAATATTCACCTGGAACTGGGCAATAATGCCGTTTATGTGCTGTGTACCAAACTGCAAAGGGAATTACCGAAAATGAGTGTTTTCATTCCCAAATAGTAACGAAGAAAAAGCAAAAAACTGTACACCTATGAAACAGAATATTTACTGAAACATTCATATAAAGCTATCAGTAAAAGCACTCTCTCCATCAGTTTGGAAAGGCAAAATGTAAAATTGGCCAAGCAGATTTTTAATGAATATGTTGTGGAAGCACTTTTGAGTATTGGCAAGAAACATTTCCTAACATGCTTTTCTACTGTTGCAGACTACAAAGATTATTCACACATGGTGGACAATAATGAATGTGCAAGGACCCAACAAGGGTGATAGAACAAAAAAATATTTATTCTACTGCATTAACTACTTCCACTGATGATGAAAAAATTAAATTCCTTAACAACTTTGGAAATTGGTTAGAAGCAAGGGAAAAAATGGTGTCTATAGGTGAAAAACTCACACGTGAAACTTTCACAGCTCTAAAGCACACTAATCATGCCATTACAGAAATAACTAGTTACCGTACATCAGAGCTAATATGAGATATATACTTACTCCCAAATTTCAAACTGATAAATTAGAATCTAGATTTGGTCAATATAGGCAACTTTCAGGTGGTAATTACAACATTTCTATTAGACAGATATTTGAGTGTGAATAAAAAATTCGAATAATGTCATTGTTGGAGAGGAATTTGACAATTAATGACAAGAAAATTGTACTAAGGGATTTTCAGACTAATTGGGAAGGACTGGAAAATATATCGCATTCAGATGAGTAGATCGGTTGGACATAAGTTTAACAAAAGAAGATTTAGAAAAATGAAGCAATATCTTGCCAGTAATAGTTTGTAGCAGGCTATTGTTGCTATGCAGTTTTCAAAAAAATAAACTTTGAAAAAAATGAACTTTGCTTGTTGTAAGGGCATGCTAACTTGCAACACTGAAAATGATGTGCATGAAAATTACAAGTATATTGATGGTATCAGCAGAGGCTTCCTGATGTACCCAAATCCTGTAGTCACAAATATTGTTATGTACAGTTACATTGTTATTGACAAAATGGTCCAGAATGAGTCTTTTCACAAAATTGTTAATCAGAGAGTTGTGGGGGGGTGTCTTGACGTACAACAAATTAGCTGATGATGAAGCACTAATTCCAATGGATTCATGTGATGCTGGTCATAATTCAGAAAAATTAGAGAAAATGATAATATGGTCAGCAACTAATGTCCTACTAAACAACTACTGTTCAAAACAAAACAATATCCTCTCTGAAAATAAGCTTATGAACCAAGGGAAAAAGAGAAAATGCAAACACTGACAGAGTCAAGAAATAAAAAAAAACAAATATTTCAAATGCGTCAGGTAAAGAAAATACACAGTAAGATCAGGTGTGTTGGTAATTGTGAAAAGAATTGTATGTTAGTTCATTTAGAATTGTTAGAAATTTTTACTATTTTTGGTAATGGATTTTCTTTTATAATAAAATCGTGTTAGAATGATTCTGGTTATTTACTATGCCCAAACTAGACCACAGTAAGTTTAGCTGTTTAAGAAAGGGATGATTGATTACCCTGAGCAGCAAGGCGTCAGAAGAACGATTTTTTTGTAACAAAAAAGATTTTAAAAAATCAGCTTCAAGTAAATATTCTGCTTCATAGGTGTACAGTTTTTGCTTTTCTTCGTTACTATTTGGGAATGAAAACACTCACTTTCGGTAATTCCCTTTGCAGTTTGGTACACAGCACATAAACGGCATTATTGCCCAGTTCCAGGTGAATATTACGGATGATTAATATACAGTAAAATTTTTCCGAAATAACAGCAGAAAACTGGAAAGAAATAGAGCGCGACCTCTTCATTCAAAGCGGAAAGCACCACTGAATTAGCACTACCAAGGCGTCAGAAGAACGATTTTGTTGTAACATAAAAGATTTTAAAAAATCAGCTTCAAGAGGAGGGTAAACTGAAAATAAAAAGAAGTTGTAACGCATTAATTAAGCCATGGAAAAGAAACAGAGAGAGGTTGTAGATGGTCAGTTGTCCTGTTAGCCTGAGGGCTTCGACCAAGTCGACCTACTCCGCTGACGTCAACCCCCCACTGACCAGGCCTTCTCCTCTAGATGGCCTTGGCAATATCCGTTTGTCTGCGTTCGTAGCCTTTAATAAACTCTATCCTAAATAGAGCAGAATGTAGGTCTTATTTAGCAAATACTTTATTATCCTTCTGAAAAGGTCACGTAAAAGGTCGCCATTTACATAGGGCGCATGCTTCGTTTTTATCAAGTGTCATGCCATATTTTTGATCTACTCTAAAAATTAATAATTTGAACATCATAATTATATTCCTCTCTTACCATTCCTTGACTTACATACGAGTCATTAGACTGCTGAGCTCTTCAATATCTTCTCTGCTGACATTTTTCCATTGTAACACTCATACGCACGTGCACACGCCTTTCTACATTCCAGATAAATGTCGAATCTCTCTCTCTCTCTCTCTCTCTCTGCTTTGGTCCTAAATTGCGTTGTGATGATAAATACGCCAAATGTTCTCCATGAATGTGAATTATAAAGTTACTCACGATTCACATCAGAATCATAGAATATTTCTCCTACCTTTAGAACCGCCTGCCGAAGCACAAACCAAAATATATGACCTATTTTAGACATGTTACCTTCGGAGCAAATAATCCCTTTTAGAAGTTTATGACGCAAATACTCATTATTTGGTCCCGAAAAGTCAAATAAATTTGTGTATTTTCCATTTTTTTTAACGACCAAAATAAGCTGCCAGCGACGCAGATAATTCTGGCTGTCTAAAATTAATGATTATTTAAAACTACTCTTTGTGCTGTGGCTTTTTATTCCATCTAAATAGTTTATTTTTATATTTTGCGAACTGATATTTCACTATTGTTACTAATAGATAGCGAATTGAAACAACGTTCAATCCGCAGCCTGTGGTAAATGTGAATGTTAAAGAATGTTGTTTTAATTAAAATGATTCGACGAGTTTCTCCAAACTGATTAATTGATCTTGAATAGCATAGAAGGGAGTTTTATTATTTCTTTTATAAGAGTCTGCATAATTCTGGAATTAATTATATATATGCATAAAAAGTCTACCTTACTTGAAATAAGCTACATTTTTATCCAGCAGAGATTGGCATTAATTGCTCTGTTTACAAAATTACGTTCGGTGATTCCATTGATTTGATGGCTGTGAAAATGTTTGTTTTTATATTATAGTTCATACACGATGCAAAAAAAAAAAAAAAAAAAATTACAGTCATGTCTTCGTATCATTCCCGTAATAAAGTATTGTTTATAAAACTTTTTATATCTTGTAAGAGTAAATCGAACTTTATTTTATTTTATGAAAGCATGATTTTCTGCGTCATGGCCAAGCGGTGTGATGGTGAAGTCTGATAATTTCTTTACTGAACTAACAGCTTTTAGAGGGTTTCTGAGGAACTGATTTTCCGAGCTTATGCAAATAACAACTTGGATTGCAAAGTTCAAAGACTGTTGTTTCCCTCCTCTGATGTGCCATGGGATTTTCTACTTATTTCAGTTTTCCCTTGTGTATCGCAGGCGGCCTTGGACAGGAAAGTATATTGGGATGACAAACACAATTTTGTTCTCTAGCATAACATTTCCAAAGAGCAAAATCATCACAAATTCAGTTATATGAATTTTTCGGAACTAAAACTCGATAGGCTAGAAGCTTTTAAAACTAGAAACTTCGCTTATTTTCAGAGCCTTGGCATATACAATTATTATTATTCACTCTAAAGTATATAACTGTCATTCTTAAACATCTGTTTTCGCAAGTCCTTTTCTCGTTAAGAACAAAGAACAAAGTTAAAGTGATTCTCGTTCAGATGTTAATCTTGTGTTACTCTCCAGACGCAGTCAGTGATTGAAAAAGCAAATGGCAGTATGTAAGAGAAAGATCGATATCCAATAAAAATACTTTTTTCATATTTTTATTCCACTTCTGTCTGAAACATCAGGGTCAATAAAAGTATTGCTTACGGTTTTCCAGTTTAGAGGAGAAGGAAATAAGTTCTGGTTTCCCGATATTGTGCAACAAGACAACTCAGAACATCTGCATCTCTTATTTGTAGTTGCGTGTCAGCCATAACTTTCCAGAGAGGCCAATCTGAATCCATGAAACAATGACTGAGGTCATCCAATTCCCATCTGCTTTATTATTCCCAGAACGCAATTTTGGAAATGAGGATAAAGGAAAATTATTCACCAGGCATTAAATCACATCTTATGCTGCAATGTGCAACATGAAATCAATTGTGGAAAGAGAAAGAACAAATCACTTGCAATACTGCATTTGCTTCTGAGTGAATGTCAGCAAACTTCTTGAAACTGAACAGGAGTGGATTCCTCACCATTTCCTGAATTTGGTTCTCTACCTTACCAGAGTAGATCGTTTTCCGCGGAGTTGAAGGAGCTTAAAGTATGCTAACGTGGTGCCGTCAGTTCACCTCAAGTAGTGCACTGTAGACATTACTAAAAAGGTGTTTGCAGAGACCCTTCGGCTACTAGATGGTTCCACTTTTAGCCACTTGCTTACCTCCGTTCCCGATTCCTTCTTTTATCTTGCTGACCTACCTCTCTCTCTCTCTCTCTTCTCTCTCTCTCTCTCCTCTCTCTCTCTCTCTCTCTCTCTCTCTCACATTGAAGAATAACGATAAAAAGTCTAGCATTAAAGAGAATCTAGTACCATCTTTTTTTAAGTGTTGCCAATGACGAGCGACGAAACGATTGCCATTATTCGACCACGTGTTCTCAGTCTTGCTGTTGAATCGGCGAAGTTCAGATGTGAACAGTTTCTTTCGTGTCCAATTCGGCTCAAACGAAACTTAACCCATCTAGAATCGCTCCATCACTGATTGCGTTTGTAAAATCACTTCGGATTGGAAATATTGATGATGGTTGCGTGAGAGAGAGAGAGAGAGAGAGAGAGAGAGAGAGAGAGAGAGAGAGAGAGAGAGAGAGAGAGAGAGAGAGAGAGAGAGAGAGAGTGCCACAAAAGTAAGGACAAGTATAGCTTTAAAATAATTGAAATTCTAGTAGGATGTCAGCTGAGTATATTCCGTGAGTCTGTAATCCTTCAAAATATCTGTTATAAAGCACACAAAAATGAAAAGTATAAGCTTCAAGCCAATCTATCCCAAGTACAGCGAATGAGAAAAAGAGGAAGTATTGCATCGTTGCTCCAATGACGGGTTTTGTAATCTGAGAAATCATTTGAAGTGGAAAGGACGCGAGAATGTCTTTATTGATTTCATTTCAAATATTAATGTGTCATTGATATTTCTTTTGGTTCTGATTCGTTTTTACTTGATCATTGACTTCCCTCGAATGCAACTTCTTTTTTCTCCATAAAGTACTTCATATGGTTCATGCCTACGTTCTCGTTGCTTCCAACATTTTCCTCTTATTATTGTCTTGTTGATTTAGATAATCATGCACTGCATAAAGTTCCATAATATTCTTTTCCCTTCACTAAACCCCTTCTTTCAATTTCCCCATCGTTATTCTGTTTTTGCTTTCTAAGGGCGTATAACCGCTAACTCACCTTACTA
This sequence comes from Macrobrachium nipponense, assembly GCF_015104395.2. Taxonomy (NCBI): domain Eukaryota; kingdom Metazoa; phylum Arthropoda; class Malacostraca; order Decapoda; family Palaemonidae; genus Macrobrachium; species Macrobrachium nipponense. Next base: position 54,585,403 of record NC_087214.1, on the reverse strand, counting down.
ACTTTTAATCGTCATACACTTCTCAGATTCCGTCCTTCCACTTTGGTTTCTGTGAACTTGATCATTTCTTCACACGGTATTCGCACTTCTGTGACTGCGGATCTAAATCTTCCTCGAAAACCTTCTTTTAGACTCAATTTCACTTCAGCGGAGTGACAGTCAGGTGTAACTCCTTCTCCCACCTTTGTATCCAGCTGTGAATGTTGCTAACCAGTTTCCACGATAGACTTACGATTATAATTGGTTTGAAAACTTGGATCTCCCAATAGTGGAGTCCCTTTTAGGATTCTCTTCATTTAATTTGCCTTCAGGAAATCCACAGCAACCTGCTAAGTGACGTTTATTCTTACTCATGTCTGGAATTCCAGCCCCACACGACAACTCTGCTGGAAGCAGCCTGAGAGGCTCTTGTTTGCCTACTTTGCAGAAACTCTTACGTTCTCGACTTTCTTGTCTCTCAGTTTAATCACTCGTTCAGAAAGCGAAAAGTTTGTACAGCGAATGACGAAGATAACTTTGCATTCGGAGATTTAATAATTTATTGGAGTGGTCCAGGGTCTTATCATTGTAAAATGAGTAATAACTTGCATCGAACTTATAACAAAAACAGTACGGTGCCCCAGTCTTTTTCGATTACCCTTAAGTTCCCTATGTCACACGCAGAAAAACTATTAGCGCCTCAGTGACGTGGTCGGTATGGTCTTGTCCTGCCACCTCGGTGGCCGCGAGTTCATATTCTCGGACGTTATACTGAGGGGTTAGTGATGTGTAATTCTGGTGATAGAAGTTCAGTCTCGACGTGGTTCGGAAGTCACGTAAAGCCGTTGGTTCCGTTGGTGAATAACCACTGCTTCCATGCAACGTAAATACACCATACAAGCAAACAAACATACAGAAATACTATTGAAAAAAAGATGCACATTATATTTTATATATAACAAAAGTATAACCGATGAGAATCGGATACCGTTGACCTGTATCAGTGAATATAACTGAAAATAAAATGTACATATATTTGGATAATTAAAATGTGGCTTTTACCAACAGTTTGCCACTAGAAATATAATTTCCAATTTCACGCTCAACGTACAGGTACAAAAAGTACATTTTTGAAGCAGATGAATTTTCAGTGGGAATAATGTCGGGAAACTATTTTTAGCTTCGTGAATGAAATTTGTCACTCGGAAAGACTACATATTAACAACGTCATATTTTAAAGGAATGTTAAACAGCATTAAAATCATACCCGGAATAATAGGATTTATTTTTATAAATGTTTTTACATATTTTTTTTCTAAATCGATGGTTTCTTGTCTTGATGGGAATAAAGAAAGCAGTAAATAAATGTAATTTAGTTTTTCTAAGGAATAAAGGGATTTGACTTTTCCAGAAACTTTAATAACGAATTGGAAGTCAGATAAGTGATCAGGGAAATTATACGAACTTTGAAGGTCGTATAGAAATTATGTATTTAGTGATGATTTTAGTGACTTGATTAAGATGGCAGTTAATTAAGATGAGAGTAATGCCATCTTGATTAAATCACTTGTCAGAAGTAAGAAGGATGGAGCGTTTTCTACGTGAGAGGATTGTTGTCGGGTGCCACAAAGAGAAAACTGTTGTTTATTTTGAATGATATAAAGTATTTTATATTCACGGAGGTCAACCCGTACCTAATGGATGGTCCAAGAAGCCTTTTTGATCGTCTCTCTTGCTATGATGCTCTGATAAAACTGGTGTCTCGCTTCGATGTCAAGAAGATAATTTCTGCGCGGCGCACACGCGTTTTTAATCTGTACATGATTCATAAAAATGTGAATAAAACATTTTATTTTCAAGAAACTGTTATCATGTATATTGCAACCTTCTCTGCTCTGAAGTTGAATATCAGTTATTAATTATACGAAATCCATCAGGTAAAATTTTTATTTGAATCGTCAGTAAAAAAAACACACACACACACACACCCAATGATCAGATCCTGTTTAATGATATCTAGATGTTGGAAAGAAAGTCAGGATTTCATTACTTTTTCCAGGAATCGTTTGTTGAGACCAAATGAGATTTTCCGTAACTCCTAAAAGTCTGCTTAACTTTGGACCAAGTCCCACTGCAATGGAAAATGATGAATCTGTTCAGAAGAAAGGTTTTACTTTGGCATAATTTCAGAGCTGAAAAAGAAACCAACTTTGGCGAAGTAAGAGGATATCATTAACTCGCAAAGTGGATGATAAGCGTATTAGTTTGAAGGATAATAATGAACGTTGTTGCTAAGGAGAGACTTGAATAATCTGAAGCAAATCCATTGTGATATATTGTTTGTGTGTGATGTGTGTGTGTGTGTGTGTGTGTGTTGTGGTTTCTTGAAGGTATTGCTGAACCGAATACAATCCTAGAAACTCTTTAAATATTTATATATTTTAAAAATTTATTTGTTCTCAAATGTTTATTTTTTTTTAAGTTTCAAAGCTCAATATTGACATGTTCTCATTATGGGATATGGTAGATCTATGTAATAGTGACTCATCCTGTATTTAAGAACGATCCTCCCAAAGTTTGTCATCCATCTGCCGAGGCTGCGGATATTAAGTCATAAATAAATCCTCGCAGTTTTCAGCAGTTTCCGAAAAAGAAAAATGGTTCGTTTTACCACGAAAACTTTCATGATGATTAAGTAGTGGTGGCAGAAGCCTCACGACCCTGAAAAACTTTAGGGTGAGTTGACAGTAGGCTTCACCCCACGGTGCATACGTAAGACTCATGACCAACTCCTCCCAAATTCTTGTAGCACCGCCTAGTGGACTGCTCATTAGGGTGTGTTAGTGGCGTGGCGTGACTCTTGATGAGCAGTCCAGTAAGCGGGGCTAACAAGAATTTGGGAGAAGTTGGTGATGAGTCTTATGTTTGCAGCGTGGGGTGAAGCCTAGTGTAAACTCACCTTAAAGTAATTCGGAAGGTTACGCAAAATATTCTATTGAGGCCTTTTAATGATTTATCCATTGATTCATTTCTACATTTTGGCATATTTGTGATGAGTAACTTTTTGTTATCCATTATTGTTCTATCGTTTAAACAACTTTCGTCCTCATTTCTTGGAAGTTGTCGAAGTTATTCTGGATTGAGTTCAAATGAAGGGATTGGCATTGCTTTCAGTTACCGTTTCAACATGTGCAATAATCCTCCTACTGGCAGATGAAAGCACATGACTGCTGCTCTAAATTTGCTTATGCTTCCTATATCATAATTTGGAGCAATCAATTTAATGCTTTTTTTTCTAAACATAAGAACATTTTTTTTTATTGTAGATGGTGGGCTTCAGGGCCATAGTTGTCATATTTGAAATATTTGCCTCCTTTTCATAATGGTCTTGTGTTGGCAGCGTTCAAGTTCCTCTCTGTAATTGTCGAAGGTTTTGTTGTCAATTCCACTGGACAATAGCGATTCTAAGTCTAGAAAACTTTGCGACTTCCTGAAGCCATTCAGACATCGCACATGTAGTTGCTTATGAATATAATGCCTTTGGAAAGAGTCCACCAAACTTTGGCGCTTACAACAGCAGCGCTGCACTTTTACATTAATATTGTTAACAATAGCTGTATTATCAAACGCATAAGTCTATCCTAACAAAACGCTGATAAGCTTTGCAAATGGTTCTTTTCAGTTTTCTATTTGCTTCTGGACATGGAACTTGTTTGGGGGTAGGGAGGGGAGAGAGGGGGGTCGTGTCTCTCCTGGCACTCCAGTAACATAGTTGGGACTTTGCAACTTTCATCCTTGTGTCATTAATTTCGAAGCTTTCTCTTCAAATGTCTTGGGTAAACTAAAGAGAAGTGTTCAGAATTTTTAGTTTATTACGGTGAAAAATCTCAGGAACGAGCAGTTGCACAGATGGAACATTCCACAACCTCATATACTAAGTGTGCACGAGTTATATGGGACGCATTAATAAAAATGGAAAACCTTGTTTTCATCAGTTTGTGATGAATTTTATTTTAGAATATATTTTAAGGTTTGGGCATTTCTGTATGGATAGTTTTCGATCCAGGATGAGGTCCGGATGTAAACACGGAAGTCGGCCATGTTGTAGGTCAACTGTGTTGAGCCAAAGCGTCACGTGCAATCATGATAAAAACGATATTTCCGAAATTTGCAATGATATTGTACATTATTAATCCTTTAAATATGATAAACACTTGCAGTATATTTGGGTGACAACAGGGCAAACAGAGACGGGAAATCGTATTACTTAGCTGCTGTGAGAAATCAGGGAGATGAAACTTAAAAATTAATGAAAGAAGGAGAGCACTGGATTTCCAGGATAAACAGGGCTCACTTTCATACGGAAATCTGGTCAGATCGCTTCATTAGTGATGAGTGTTATAAGTGTTAGTGTGATTAGTGGTAATGGTAAATAATGAAAGAATCCTAGGGCATAGATATTTCACAAAGTAGTTCATTAAAAGCCACTGCGTTCTCTGTCAAATGATACATGATTTAGAGCCGGTAAGAACTTATTTTGGTCAAATCTTTTAAAACTTGAAAGTAGTGGAAAGTGAATTATGTATTTGTTAAAACAGATATTAAATATTAAAAGTGCAAACAATGGCTAGTGTTGTTGAAAATTTCCCTCCGACTGAAGGTCCAGCAAGATCAGGTTGGGTTTTACAATTTTATTACGAAATTAATCTATGTAAATTAACAAAATACATGAACTGAAAGGTAGGCTCGTGCCGACGGACAACTTACTAAAAGGGAATCAACAACACTTAAAACAATGGACAACGAGGTCCCAAATGAACGCAAGGCGAAGAAAGGAAAGTAAAAAAAAAAAAAAAAAAAAAAAAAAAAACTAGTCTTTAAAAGTGTCACTGGCAAATAAACCTTAATTGTGCAACATTTCGCCTATTCGATTTCTTCAGTATCGACAATCACATGAACTACAATATTTTCTATGACCAAAATCGCATTCACCACTCAAATCTATGAGGGGATATTTATTCAATCGCACCTCAAATTGTAACAAAGGTAATTATCACTATGTTTGCATCGGTAAACTGTCGCTCCGATGCGTTAAGATCCTTCACAGCCAGGATACAGAATAGTTGTAAGCCTCCAGAGACTTGGAGGCCTTGAATTGGCCCAATATGTGTGGGCTTACATCATTAACCAAATAGTCCACGATAACTGCAGGCAATAAATCCAAATTAGAACTCTTTTGTTCAGGTGTCAACTTGTACAGGTCTTTGCTATTTACAGGTTATTTTTATATATACTTTTATATATCTTTCACGCACTGCAGGCTCCACAAACTCAATGTAATCAATCATCCGTTAGTGAATTGTCCTTGCTTGCTATTTTTCGTGATATGGTTCACAATTCCTTAGAATAACAACGAAATTGATTTTTCCTTTGTTTACAATGCTTGCCCTAAAACATGGCGGCGGCTTATCAGGTGCTTGTCTGCTGTGACGTCATAGGAAAACTATCTTTATGTGTGGAAAGCTTTTAAATGGAAGACGGACAGGGCTTGTAACTTATTGTTATTTTGTGCGATTTCTTCATTTTTTCTAACAGCCGCATAGTGTTAAAATATTCAAATATCTAAATCGTTATAAAGGTCACTATTTGAAATGATGGCAATAAATGGGTAGTTTTAGGTAAGCTAGAAATGAAGACGCAACCGATAAGTTAAGGTGTTTTGAAATACGGGTGAGGGGGTCATTCATCCAAATTCGATCATTTTAGGGCAGTTTGGGGCCACAGTCAACGGAGGTACCTGGGGTCTGGAGGTACCATTGGTGAATCGTACCTAACATGTTGCAGGGATGCGAAGAATGTGTGTCAGAACGGTATTACATTTTATTAACACACCCGTGATATTGATTCTGAGAAAATTACTGATGGAATTACTGCCAAGCACGCTGAAGGAGAGATGATGTTATCGCTGAACTAAAGCAATTGCAGTTTCCTAAGAGTTTTTTATCTTGGTTACAACCAAGATGTAGAGTATTGTGCCTCCTAGTGCAGCTGTGGAATCCTTTGATCTCCAAATGTTTAAGATATCAACAAATTCATCCTCGCGTCTCTTGGATTTCTGGTGCATCGGTTTTATTTTCAGTTCCTCTTATTAGCCTATTTGCTACCACTTCCTGTAACTGGCATCTCCCAGTAGGGTGATTTCCCTTTGGAGCTCTCATAGGTTTCTAGTTGACTGATTCATTCCATAAGGGTTTTTAGCAGAGGATTCAAAGAAGGAAGGAAGGAGTATAAAGCAAAGAGAGAAACAAGGGATCGATTTGAAAAAAATAGCTCCAATTGAGAGACAATGATTAACGTAATAATATTTATCAATGTTAAATACAGTATCAATATTAATCTTTTTATTTTTGTCATTTTCAGAATGCGCTGCAACATCTCGGTATTGGTGAGTGTTAAAATACCATAATTTTAATTATAAATTTTTTTTTTTAATTTAGTCAGTTCTGTTATGTTGTCTTTTATTTAAAAGAAATATTTTTTCGCATGTGTATTGCTGCATATTCTTTTGAGGTTTTCCTGCTGCTAAAGTTTTGTTAGCTGTTTTTGATTATATGTGACTGACGAGTTTTCTTCCATCATTTTGTTATTGGAAAGTTTGATAAAATTTTGCATTTTTTTCTTATTTCTTGGCAAATCGTGACCATATTATCAGTATTCACTGAAGGTGTAATTAAGAACTGCAAACCTTTTGCAGCACTTCCCTGAATACCCAGAGAGGTCTGTAGCTTCTAAAATCATTTTCTGAATGCGTGCGCGTTTGTATTTGAGTTTTGTATGTCGTAGGTAGCGCTGAAGGGTTTTGCACGAGTCATTTAAGCAGATTCAACTTCATCTCTTGTCATTTCCTTGACATTATCATGAGTCTCAATATAATCTAGGTTTATATCTGTCCTGATAATGCAGAAAACAAGTTCAAAAGTTTTTCAAACTTGGAAAACCTGTAACTCGTTCAAGTTGGAAATTAACCTCCATTTGTTTTGTCTTAATATTTATTTCTATTTCTTTAAGCAAAACAGCTGGAACTCCACTTCCAGTTCCGTTATTGTGTGTTCCAAATCTCGACGCTTTGCTCAAAATTAGAATTAAGCCTGTGAAAATACATTAAATTACATATAAACCTGGACAGTTTATTTTATTTCATTTTTTTGTAATCAGTTTTGTGGAGCCCTTGTTTCACAATGTATAATGAGAAAGATGCATTCGTAGACAACTAATTCTAATACCTCGTTAGTAAAAAGCGCATAAAGACGTATATGTTTCCGTGTTAGATGCACAGCTTTGCTGGAGTAAAACGCAACGTTTCCATTAATTAAAGAAATTAATTTTAATTTTTGTAAAATACAATTTAGTGGAATACAGCTGTAATTTAACCAGGGCATGATATACGTTGAATTAGAATTAATTTCCTGGTACAAAGATTAAGTGCGATATGATTTCTTACATAAAAAGTTATCAGTTTAGAGCAGCATTATGACTGGGTCACAGTTCAGCCATTTCGTTTTCAGAAAGTTGGTGAAGTAAAATGATTCGAAGTGACGCTGAGATCAGACAGCAGTGATCCGATTAACGGAGTCATTATCTGCTTAGGGCGTCCATCATTCCTGTACTGAAACTGGGGCGGGTTAGCTTTTAAAGCAGAGATTGAACTTTCCCATAATAGTACGATACATATTTGAATTTTATTTATCAGAATTCCAGAAAACATTTTTATTTGTTTACTAGCGTTGGAAATATGTCAAGTGATAAAGTGCTTGGTTCTGAAAAGAATAATTTAATGATGAATAGACCTCATTCTTTTCAATTGATCCTGTTTATTCTTGACTGAAGATGATGATATAAGGCAGGGTTATTCCGTATATATAACATACATTATATATATATGATATATATATATATATATATATATATATATATATATATATGTATGTATATATATATATATATATATATATATATATATAATATACTATATTATATATATATATATATATATATATATACATACGTCTATAGTGTGTACACCCAAAACATTTTTATACTGTAACTAGAGATAAAATCTCTTGTTAACTTCTTTAGAAGATTAAATGCTTGCAAAATACAGGATTATAGGAAAGAGGTATCAAAGAAGAAATTGTTATGCCTTAAAGTGGTAGGCAACTTTATCATCATCATATAATAGAAAAACGGGGAAAGATTTAATATTCGTTTAGGTAATTCCCGAAAAGGTTAAGACATATCAAGAGGTACTGAGAGGGGAGGAAAATTTAGAGCAAATGATCCTGAAAGAAAATATTGAGGACATTCTGCTTACCCTACCGCCTGTGTCTTGGTTGCAATGCCAATTTATTGTTTAGTATTCATTGCAGTATTTACCGTTATCTGTTTAATGAAATGTCAGTTAGCTGGTTGAAGGTATTCACATCTAAATTTTATTGCAATTTTTCCGGACGGGAGAACGGAGGACAGTCTCATGTGTTAATAGACAAAGTCTGGAATGTACGTGAATTCGATTAATCTCTAAAGAAAAACTTGGAAATATGTCCAAAATATATTTGCTTCTTCTGTAGACTTATCTAGTGGACATTAAGAAGATTAGGAGGACGGATTTTAGGATATTTTTTCGATTATGTCCAAATATTGAACTTGACTGCGCTCGTAGCATCTCGGTAAGATTCATTTCCTAATGTTTAATTGTTTTTGTTAGGAGTTTTTGTTGTTATTATTATTATTATTATTATTATTATTTTCAAAAATTATAAATGCTTGAGGAATCTTTTATTAGAACAAGATATCAGGTCCAGGTCAAGCAGGGTCGTCGTCAGTGCTGGTATTATTCCGTAGGCGTAGTCAGTTCGGGCCGGGGTCGTCTTAGGTTTAAGGGCTGGTATTGGTGCTGGTATAGCTGGTATCACGTGACGTTTCGACCCTCTTCTGACGAGTCGGTTGAAGTAGTGACTGTAGCAAGACTAGGACTAGGATAAGGATAGGAAGTGGGAATAAGGGAGAAGGAAGAGTACCTCTGGATACAATCCAGTTTAAGCCTGGCGGCGGATACTCGGGAAGGGAAAGGTTGAAGGACAAAAAGGGATGGAAAGTGAAGTATAGTAGAAGAGAAAATAGTGAGGGGCAGACCCTCTTGCGAAGTTAGATTACTAGTTTAGCCATCATGCAAGGACAAGACAGAGAAGAAAGGCTCGGAAAAACAGTTAATTTGGTTCACCTCCTGCTAACTGGAATTGATTTTATATGACAGTAGGATTAAGATGTACAAGCACCTTATGTATTTAGTTAAGTGTTAATTATGATTTATATTATTATTAGTATTAGTTTTTTTTTTTTTTTTTTTTTTTTTTTTTTTTTTTTTTTTACATACATATATACACATCCACATACATATATATATATATATATATATATATATATATATATATACATATCTACACATATATATATATATAATATATATATATATATATATATATATATACCACTACCTATACATATATATATTAATATATATATATCTATAGATATATATTATATATATACACACATACCTATACATATATATATACATACATATTTTTTTTTTTTTTTTTTAATTAGTCAGTATATATATACCTTGGTCTGGGGGGGTCACAATTGACCTTTGGCTCAAGTCTACTCCACCAGTAGTGATCTCTGACTTGGTTGATGGTGAGATCTCTAGTGGTTGTGAATAAGTTTTTTCATCCTCTATGCTTAATTTGTCCCAAGTTTTTCTGCCCAAGTCTATGGAACCTGACATTCAGAGGCTCCAAATTTGAGTGATTATGCCAACTCTCTTATTGTGTTGAAGTAGGGGGGACTTTCCCTATATGCTTGCCTCAGAGCTTTATTCTGAACTGCTTGCATTTTACTTAGTACTGTTTTGCTAAGTGCTCCAAATATGATGGCTGGGTATTCTAGCTGTGGCCTGGCTAGTGATTTGTATAGTTTGAGTTGAGTTTTTGCCGAGAGTCCTCTGAATCTTTTTAATCTACTGACCGTTTTCCTCGCGGTAGCTATTCTCGCCTGTACATGGGGAAGAATGCCTGATTTTGAAATTGCACCCAAGAATTGTGACTTGTTGGTTATATGGAATTCTCCTATTGTTGACTATGATATCCATGGGACGTCGAGCAGAAATTGAGAGGAGCTGGAATTTATTGATATTTGTAGTTACTTTCCATTTCTTTTCGTAGTTGTTGATTTTCTGTATTTCTCTAATAGTCTTTCTTTGCAGCATACCTTTGGCTTTGGTAGGATATGTTATTACTTGGGTGTGATCATCTGCGAACATAATTTGAAGGCAACCTTGAGATGGAGGAGGGGTGTCTTTAATGTAGAAGTTGTAGAGTGATGGAGAGAGAATACTACCTTGAGGGGACCCTTGACTGTAACTGGAACTCTGGTCCTATGAAGTCTTTAATTTTAATTCTTGCCACCCGGTTGTCAAGAAAGTTACATAGCAGTCTGGTTGGTAAATCTGGCAATTGCGCCTCCAAAAGTTTGTATTTTAGACCGTCATGCCAGACTTTATCGAAGGCTCGACTGACATCCCTAGAGATAAGGTTGCAGCCGTGTCCTAAGCTCTTCTTCTTGACTGCTATGTACTCATATAGTCTAGTTAATGCAAGCTGAGTTCCTTTGCCTTGAGTAAACCCATATTGATTATTATTGGTTAGTAAATTATCTTCGAGGAACTCATTAAACCTTATCTGAATGATTTTTTCCAGGATCTTACCAGGTATTTCTAGAAGGGAAATTGGTCTATAGTTTGAAACCATAGTTAGATCTTTACCCTTTTTCCCACAAAGGGAAGTAGTGCTTTCTTGAAAAAGACTGGCCAGTAGCCCATACTTATGGTTTCATTGAAAATGACTCTTAGGAAGACCAGCATGGAGTTGGGAAGATGCTTAATAATAATTTTGTTTACTCTAGAATGGCCAGGTGCTTTGTTTTTAAAATTATTGATTATTTTTGATGATGTCTTGCAGTTGAATTGGTTTAAATAAACTGGTCTTCAACATCTAATCTGTCGAGGTCTACCGTGTCGTATGGTATTATTTTGGGGTCATCATGTTTCATGTAGTGCTGCAATCACTCGTTGTTCATGTTGCAAGTCAAACCTTAGATTCTCCCATGGGTTTATTTTGAAGATATTAGACCAGTATTCTCTGAAAATTGGTTCCTGATCCTGGGGTGAAAAGATCTTCCTGTTGTTATGGAGGATGTAAGCTGTAGGTTCAGTATCTGAACCCAGAAGCCTTCTGATCATTTTCCAGAACTTTCCTGGGTCTCTGTAGATTCCTTCGATTTTATTTAGAAGTGTCTCCCAAGTCGAATTTATGAGTTCCCTAGCTTCTATTTTAATTCTTTCTTTAATATTTTGTAAGTATTCTAATAGCTGCAGTGATGGGCCATGATTATTAATTAAAAACTAGGGCTTGTTTATAGCAATATTGTAATTGCTTAAGATTCTCTGTTTCTTTAGAATATGGTAAGATCCTGAAAGTTTTGAGGGGTATACAAAGTTCTGTGGCTTCTTTGATCATCTGTACCAAAAAGTTATTTTTGTCATCGATATAGTTTTATCCTTTCTGATGTTATCAGGTTCGTCATAGTTGGAGAGAGAGTCGTCGAGAATATCCTTGAAAGCGGTCCCAGTTGGCATTGGTCAAATCGAGTGTTGGGCTGATGGCTACCATAATAGGTCTCACAGTAAGTTTTAATAGTATAGGTATGTGGTCTGAGGAAGTTAAAGGACCCTGAGTGATTGAATAATTGAAAATGTGGTATCTGTTAGACAGAAGGATGTCAGGTTTGCCCTTGGATCTTCTGCTGAAATATGTTTGAAAATCTGGTCCTAGAAAGTTCTAATTCCTTTTTCATAAGACCTTGAATTAAGGTGCCTCTGGGATTAGTACTATTGTGGCCCAGGGCCGGGTGAGTTGCATTTAGGTCTGCTAGTAAATAGACTGGGATATTGCGTCTCATTAAGGACAAGATATCCTGCTGAGGAAATACTGGGTTCCTGGAGGTAAATAAGTCGTTGCTATGATTACTGGTCCCCGAACTGTCTGTAGTTCTACTGCGATTAGGTCATGATTGAATCCGTCTATTATTTTGACTGAGATATCCCGTCTTACTGCTATTGCTGTCCCGGCATTTTGATCGTTAGTGGTGTTGCATTGGAAACGTTGTAGTTCCAGATCTTAATGAGCGTGGAGTTGGGTATCCCTGTGGAATTGAGAAGTATAAGATGTGGGGAGAAAGAAGAATAAATGTTGCTTAGTTCCTTACTACGGAGGAAGGTCCACTTCAGTACGTTATGTTGGATGACTGTGAGAGTCCCGTCCATTATGGTGTTTTTTCCTTTCGTTAAGTCAAAGAATCCTGAGTTTAATTTTTGGAATTTATCGTGGTTTATCCTCGTGATCCTGTTACTATATTTGTCAAGTTCTATTGTTCCATCAGTAATATATTGTTTGACTGTATTATTATCTAATTCCTCTGTGAAAATGTACTTCATCGTTTTATATTCAAAAATCATCCGCTTGAGGGTATTGTGGGTAGGGTTTTTGGGGTTTGCCGTGTTAATGGAAATGTAAAGTCTAAGTCCAATTTTGGGGTTCTTGGTCTGGTTGATGGAAGGGAGGCTTGGAAGAGCCATAGCTCCTTGTGTTTCAGGGTCTGTATTATTGTAGGATGAGGTTGTTGCTTGTGATAGTTGAAGTGGCTGTTTTTTTGCCGGGTGTGAAGGCATTTCAACTTCAGAGTCTGAATCGCTTTGTATTCTTTTCCTCTTGGCTTCTTCAATTTCCATGTCGTCATCAATTGTCAGGGGCTGATTGGGGCTGGTGTTGTTTTGATTTTCTGACTTTAGCAATGTTGAGACTTTCTTAGCTAGCTGGATAGCCTCTGTAGGAATTTTGATCAACGGTAGGCCATTAGCTTTGTAGAAAGCGTCCATCATTGTTTGGAAAGTGCCTGGTTCAACTGTTTCACTCAAATTTGCAGTTATTATAGCTGTGTGATTACAGTGAGCTGATGAAGTGAGATGTTGTTGTTGGGTGTGTTTGAACTATTCGGCGCAGTTGAGGCTGTGGCTTGGGCGAAGGTCTTGTTTGGAGTGATCTGGGATTGTTGGTTCCTGATCGTTTTAGCCTGGTCCTTGGTCAAAGCTTTCCTGGTTGGGCATCTTGCAGCCATGGTTGGGTGATCCCCATTGCAAGTGATGCACTTTGGATTTTCCTGGTTGGTGCAATCGGTCCAATAGTGTTCCTCAGAGGCACATATTGAGCAGATTTTATAGTTACTTGGCTTGGGGCAGTTCTTTTTTGTGTGCTCATAGCTGTAGCATCTCATACACTGGGGTGGAACAGCGTAGATCTCCTGGCTTAGGAATCTAGGTGGAAAGGATTGGCCAGAGATGAGAAGTCCTTTGATGAGACAGTCTCTCACCATTTGGGTAGACTCTAGTTTTACCTTGAATGTGGTTTTGGTTGGGTTGGGAAGCTTGATGATTGCAGTAACCTTTACACCATTACGTTGTTCAATTTCATACTTGAGCTCTTCATCGGATAGATTATATACCAAACTGTCAGCCTGGGTTATGACCAATGTGCGTGAAGCATTCAGAGATGAGGGGGGTCCAGAACTTCAAACTTATTATTGTGTAGAGCCAGTTTGGTGTCAGGATGAATTATTTTTTCAATTGTTGCTTCATCAGCTATAGCTAAGTAGTAATTATTAGCTTTAGTGAGCTTGTGGATAAAGCAAAATTTTTCCTGAAGAGTATTCCATATTGCCAGCGACGTGATTCTTCATCAAGTCCCTGACTAGTGTCCTTAATTTTAACTTTACCCATTATGTCATGATTAAGCAAGAATTTTACCCTCTGAAAGAAGAATAATTGATTCCCTCTGTGAAAAATACTAAATTAATCTAGGGGATTTGCACAACCTTTTGATAAATATGTAAATTTCAAAATTTGGGAATATTTTTGAGAAATTTGTGATACAACAATGTGATGACTTTTGAAAAGGGGGGAAGGTGCAAAAATATTAACTTTTTAACAAAACTTCAAAAAAAAGTGAAGAATTTCAAATATTAAGGGCGGTAGAACCAAAAAATCTTTTTTTTTTTTTTTTTTTTTTTTTTTTTCTTTTTTTTTTTTTAAAGGAAATTAGAGTTACAGTAATAGTTAGCAGTCACTTTATGGAAGGCAGTGACCAATACCTAACTCCTATGCAGGCACTACTGAAGAAGTATGAGCCTGGACGATGCAGAACTCCCAGTGCCCCTAGAGAGTTTTAAGACCACAACGGCTACTCCAGGGGCAAAGGGCTACTGATGGTGTTAGTTGGAAGAAGTTGAGAAGTTGAGAATGAGGTCTGAAACAATAGAATAGGTAGACAAGGCAGGGATTGCCTTAACTAGTGGTTAGGATGGGAAGAATATAAGCTGGGAAGGTAGTAGGAATGGGACTAGGAATGGTGGTGATAGTGGTGGAAGTTTGGGGGGGGGGAATGGGGGTAGGGAAGGATGGATGGGGATGGACGGGAGGGTGGAATTTCACTTATAGTTTTGCGCCAATTGGCCGCAGTCGTAAAAGTGGCTTGAAGAGCTGTATCAGCAGCCAATGAGAAGGCAGCTCTGGCAGAAGTGCTCTCAGCCAATAGGAGGCAAGTTCAACTTTCTTCAAGCTTGGTTGCTGAGAACAAGCTTGAAGGTTTCGGTTGTCAGCCAATGGGAGGGAGGATTTTCCTCTCTACCAATAGGGCCGGTCTTGGGCGAAGCCG
>NC_087214.1:54529292-54570039 GCF_015104395.2 Macrobrachium nipponense | reverse complement strand
CGGCTTCGCCCAAGACCGGCCCGACCAATGAGAATGCAACTCTAGGTCCAAGCCGCTATAAATACCGTTCCGCAAACTTTCTTGCTACAGTCACTTCAACCGACTCGTCAGAAGATGACCTACGAGAAGGTCGAAACGTCACGTGATACCAGCTATACCAGCACCAATACCAGCCCTTAAACCTAAGACGACCCCGGCCCGAACTGGACTACGCCTACGGAATAATACCAGCACTGACGACGACCCCTGCTTGACCTGGACCTGATATCTTGTTCTAATAAAAGATTCCTCAAGCATTTATAATTTTTGAAAATAATAATAATAATAATAATAATAATAATAACAACAAAAACTCCTAACAAAAACAATTAAACATTAGGAAATGAATCTTACCGAGATGCTATGAGCGCAGTCAAGTTCAATATTTGCACATAATCGAAAAAATATCCTAAAATCCCTCCTCCTAATCTTCTTGATGTCCACTAAATAAGTTTACAAAAGAAGCAAATATATTTTGGACATATTTCCAAGTTTTCTTTAGAGATTAATCGAATCTCACGTACATTCCAGACTTTGTCTATTAACACATGAGACTGTCCTCCGTTCTCCCGTCCGGAAAAATTGCAATAAAATTTAGATGTGAATACCTTCAACCAGCTAACTGACATTTCATTAAACAGATAACGGTAAATACTGCAATGAATACTAAACAATAAATTGGCATTGCAACCAAGACACAGGCGGTAGGGTAAGCAGAATGTCCTCCATATTTTCCTTCAAGATCATTTGCTCTAAATTTTCCTCCCCTCTCAGTACCACCTGATATGGCTTAACCTTTTTGGGAATTACCTAAACGAATATTAAAACTTTCCCCGTTTTTCTATTATATGATGATGATAAAGTTTCCTACCACTTTAAGGCATAACAATTTCTTCTTTGTTACCTCTTTCCAATAATCCTGTATTTTGCAAGCATTTAATCTTCTAAAGAAGTTAACAAGAGATTTTATCTCTAGTTACAGTATAAAAATGTTTTGGGTGTACACACTATAGACGTTATTGTATATATATATATATATATATCTATATATATATATATATATATATTATAGACTAGATATAGATATATATGTATATATACGGAATAACCCTGCCTTATATCATCATCTTCAGTCAAGAATAAACAGGATCAATTGAAAAGAATGAGGTCTATTCATCATTAAATTATTCTTTTCAGAACCAAGCACTTTATCACTTGACATATTTCCAACGCTAGTAAACAAATAAAAATGTTTTCTGGAATTCTTATAAATAAAATTCAAATATGTATCGTACATATTATGGGAAAGTTCAATCTCTGCTTTAAAAGCTAACCCGCCCCAGTTTCAGTACAGGAATGATGGACGCCCTAAGCAGATAATGACTCCGTTAATCGGATCACTGCTGTCTGATCTCAGCGTCACTTCGAATCATTTTACTTCACCACCAACTTTCGGAAAACGAAATGGCTGAACTGTGACCCAGTCATAATGCTGCTCTAAACTGATAACTTTTTATGTAAGAAATCATATCGCACTTAATCTTTGTACCAGGAAATTAATTCTAATTCAAGTATATATGCGGAAATTACAGCTGTATTCCACTAAATTGTATTTTACAAAAATTAAAATTAATTTCTTTAATTAATGGAAACGTTGCGTTTTACTCCAGCAAAGCTGTGCATCTAACACGGAAACATATACGTCTTTATGCGCTTTTTACTAACGAGGTATTAGAATTAGTTGTCTACGAATGCATCTTTCTCATTATACATTGTGAAACAAGGGCTCCACAAAACTGATTACAAAAAATGAAATAAAATAAACTGTCCAGGTTTATATGTAATTTAATGTATTTTCACAGGCTTAATTCTAATTTTGAGCAAAGCGTCGAGATTTGGAACACAACAATAACGGAACTGGAAGTGGAGTTCCAGCTGTTTTGCTTAAAGAAATAGAAATAAATATTAAGACAAAACAAATGGAGGTTAATTTCCAACTTGAACGAGTTACAGGTTTTCCAAGTTTGAAAAACTTTTGAACTTGTTTTCTGCATTATCAGGACAGATATAAACCTAGATTATATTGAGACTCATGATAATGTCAAGGAAATGACAAGAGATGAAGTTGAATCTGCTTAAATGACTCGTGCAAAACCCTTCAGCGCTACCTACGACATACAAAACTCAAATACAAACGCGCACGCATTCAGAAAATGATTTTAGAAGCTACAGACCTCTCTGGGTATTCAGGGAAGTGCTGCAAAAGGTTTGCAGTTCTTAATTACACCTTCAGTGAATACTGATAATATGGTCACGATTTGCCAAGAAATAAGAAAAAAAATGCAAAATTTTATCAAACTTTCCAATAACAAAATGATGGAAGAAAACTCGTCAGTCACATATAATCAAAACAGCTAACAAACTTTAGCAGCAGGAAAACCTCAAAAGAATATGCAGCAATACACATGCGAAAAAATATTTCTTTTAAATAAAAGACAACATAACAGAACTGACTAAATTAAAAAAAAAAATTTATAATTAAAATTATGGTATTTTAACACTCACCAATACCGAGATGTTGCAGCTCATTCTGAAAATGACAAAAATAAAAAGATTAATATTGATACTGTATTTAACATTGATAAATATTATTACGTTAATCATTGTCTCTCAATTGGAGCTATTTTTTTCAAATCGATCCCTTGTTTCTCTCTTTGTTTTATACTCCTTCCTTCCTTCTTTGAATCCTCTGCTAAAAACCCTTAAGGAATGAATCAGTCAACTAGAAACCTATGAGAGCTCCAAAGGGAAATCACCCTACTGGGAGATGCCAGTTACAGGAAGTGGTAGCAAATAGGCTAATAAGAGGAACTGAAAATAAAACCGATGCACCAGAAATCCAAGAGACGCGAGGATGAATTTGTTGATATCTTAAACATTTGGAGATCAAAGGATTCCACAGCTGCACTAGGAGGCACAATACTCTACATCTTGGTTGTAACCAAGATAAAACTCTTAGGAAACTGCAATTGCTTTAGTTCAGCGATAACATCATCTCTCCTTCAGCGTGCTTGGCAGTAATTCCATCAGTAATTTTCTCAGAATCAATATCACGGGTGTGTTAATAAAATGTAATACCGTTCTGACACACATTCTTCGCATCCCTGCAACATGTTAGGTACGATTCACCAATGGTACCTCCAGACCCCAGGTACCTCCGTTGACTGTGGCCCCAAACTGCCCTAAAATGATCGAATTTGGATGAATGACCCCCTCACCCGTATTTCAAAACACCTTAACTTATCGGTTGCGTCCTTCATTTCTAGCTTACCTAAAACTACCCATTTATTGCCATCATTTCAAATAGTGACCTTTATAACGATTTAGATATTTGAATATTTTAACACTATGCGGCTGTTAGAAAAAATGAAGAAATCGCACTAAATAACAATAAGTTACAAGCCCTGTCCGTCTTCCATTTAAAAGCTTTCCACACATAAGATAGTTTTCCTATGACGTCACAGCAGACAAGCACCTGATAAGCCGCCGCCATGTTTTAGGGCAAGCATTGTAAACAAAGGAAAAATCAAATTTCGTTGTTATTCTAAGGAATTGTGAACCATATCACGAAAAATAGCAAGCAAGGACAATTCACTAACGGATGATTGATTACATTGAGTTTGTGGAGCCTGCAGTGCGTGAAAGATATATAAAAGTATATATAAAAATAACCTGTAAATAGCAAAGACCTGTACAAGTTGACACCTGAACAAAAGAGTTCTAATTTGGATTTATTGCCTGCAGTTATCGTGGACTATTTGGTTAATGATGTAAGCCACTACATATTGGGCCAATTCAAGGCCTCCAAGTCTCTGGAGGCTTACAACTATTCTGTATCTGGCTGGGTGAAGGATCTTAACGCATCGGAGCGACAGTTTACCGATGGAAACATAGTGATAATTACCTTTGTTACAATTTGAGGTGCGATTGAATAAATATCCCCTCATAGATTTGAGTGGTGAATGCGATTTTGGTCATAGAAAATATTGTAGTTCATGTGATTGTCGATACTGAAGAAATCGAATAGGCGAAATGTTGCACAATTAAGGTTTATTTGCCTGTGACACTTTTAAAGACTAGTTTTTTTTTTTTGTTTTTTTTTTTTTTTTTTTACTTTCCTTTCTTCGCCTTGCGTTCATTTGGGACCTCGTTGTCCATTGTTTTAAGTGTTGTTGATTCCCTTTAGTAAGTTGTCCGTCGGCACGAGCCTACCTTTCAGTTCATGTATTTTGTTAAATTTACATAGATTAATTTCGTAATAAAATTGTAAAACCCAACCTGATCTTGCTGGACCTTCAGTCGGAGGGAAATTTTCAACAACACTAGCCATTGTTTGCACTTTTAATATTTAATATCTGTTTTAACAAATACATAATTCACTTTCCACTACTTTCAAGTTTTAAAAGATTTGACCAAAATAAGTTCTTACCGGCTCTAAATCATGTATCATTTGACAGAGAACGCAGTGGCTTTTAATGAACTACTTTGTGAAATATCTATGCCCTAGGATTCTTTCATTATTTACCATTACCACTAATCACACTAACACTTTATAACACTCATCACTAATGAAGCGATCTGACCAGATTTCCGTATGTCATGACGGCTGAAAATGAGCCCTGTTTATCCTGG
Organism: Macrobrachium nipponense; assembly: GCF_015104395.2. NCBI lineage: Eukaryota > Metazoa > Arthropoda > Malacostraca > Decapoda > Palaemonidae > Macrobrachium > Macrobrachium nipponense. The sequence continues at coordinate 54,565,308 of NC_087214.1, read as the reverse complement.
AAATCCAGTGCTCTCCTTCTTTCATTAATTTTTAAGTTTCATCTCCCTGATTTCTCACAGCAGCTAAGTAATACGATTTCCCGTCTCTGTTTGCCCTGTTGTCACCCAAATATACTGCAAGTGTTTATCATATTTAAAGGATTAATAATGTACAATATCATTGCAAATTTCGGAAATATCGTTTTTATCATGATTGCACGTGACGCTTTGGCTCAACACAGTTGACCTACAACATGGCCGACTTCCGTGTTTACATCCGGACCTCATCCTGGATCGAAAACTATCCATACAGAAATGCCCAAACCTTAAAATATATTCTAAAATAAAATTTATCACAAACTGATGAAAACAAGGTTTTCCATTTTTATTAATGCGTCCCATATAACTCGTGCACACTTAGTATATGAGGTTGTGGAATGTTCCATCTGTGCAACTGCTCGTCCCTGAGATTTTTCACCGGTAATAAACTGAAATTCTGAACATTCTCTTTAGTTTACCCAAGACATTTGAAGAGAAAGCTTCGAAATTAATGACACAAGGATGAAAGTTGCAAAGTCCCAACTATGTTACTGGAGTGCCAGGAGAGACACGACCCCCCTCTCCCCTCCCTACCCCCAAACAAGTTCCATGTCCAGAGAAAATAGAAAACTGAAAAGAACCATTTGCAAAGCTTATCAGCGTTTTGTTAGGATAGACTTATGCGTTTGATAATACAGCTATTGTTAACAATATTAATGTAAAAGTGCAGCGCTGCTGTTGGTAAGCGCCAAAGTTTGGTGGACTCTTTCCAAAGGCATTATATTCATAAGCAACTACATGTGCGATGTCTGAATGGCTTCAGGAAGTCGCAAAGTTTTCTAGACTTAGAATCGCTATTGTCCAGTGGAATTTGACAACAAAACCTTCGACAATTACAGAGAGGAACTTGAACGCTGCCAACACAAGACCATTATGAAAAGGAGGCAAATATTTCAAATATGACAACTATGGCCCTGAAGCCCACCATCTACAATAAAAAAAAATGTTCTTATGTTTAGAAAAAAAAGCATTAAATTGATTGCTTTCCAAATTATGATATTGGAAGCATAAGCAAATTTAGAGCAGCAGTCATGTGCTTTCATCTGCCAGTAGGAGGATTATTGCACATGTTGAAACGGTAACTGAAAGCAATGCCAATCCCTTCATTTGAACTCAATCCAGAATAACTTCGACAACTTCCAAGAAATGAGGACGAAAGTTGTTTAAACGATAGAACAATAATGGATAACAAAAAGTTACTCATCACAAATATGCCAAAATGTAGAAATGAATCAATGGATAAATCATTAAAAGGCCTCAATAGAATATTTTGCGTAACCTTCCGAATTACTTTAAGGTGAGTTTACACTAGGCTTCACCCCACGCTGCAAACATAAGACTCATCACCAACTTCTCCCAAATTCTTGTTAGCCCCGCTTACTGGACTGCTCATCAAGAGTCACGCCACGCCACTAACACACCCTAATGAGCAGTCCACTAGGCGGTGCTACAAGAATTTGGGAGGAGTTGGTCATGAGTCTTACGTATGCACCGTGGGGTGAAGCCTACTGTCAACTCACCCTAAAGTTTTTCAGGGTCGTGAGGCTTCTGCCACCACTACTTAATCATCATGAAAGTTTTCGTGGTAAAACGAACCATTTTTCTTTTTCGGAAACTGCTGAAAACTGCGAGGATTTATTTATGACTTAATATCCGCAGCCTCGGCAGATGGGATGACAAACTTTGGGTCGTTCTTAAATACAGGATGAGTCACTATTACATAGATCTACCATATCCCATAATGAGAACATGTCAATATTGAGCTTTGAAACTTAAAAAAAAATAAACATTTGAGAACAATAATTTTTAAAAATATAAATATTTAAAGAGTTCTAGGATTGTATTCGGTTCAGCAATACCTTCAAGAAACCACAACACACACACACACACACACACACTCACACACAAACAATATATCACAAATGGATTTGCTTCAGATTATTCAAGTCTCTCCTTAGCAACAACGTTCATTATTATCCTTCAAACTAATACGCTTATCATCCACTTTGCGAGTTAATGATATCCTCTTACTTCGCCAAAGTTAGTTTCTTTTTCAGTTCTGAAATTATGCCAAAGTAAAACCTTTCTTCTGAACAGATTCATCATTTTCCATTGCAGTGGGACTTGGTCCAAAGTTAAGCAGACTTTTAGGAGTTACGGAAAATCTCATTTGGTCTCATTAAACAGGATCTGATCATTGGGTGTGTGTGTGTGTGTGTTTTTTTTACTGACGATTCAAATAAAAATTTAACCTGATGGATTTCGTATAATTAATAACTGGAATTCCACTTCAGAGCAGAGAATGTTGCAATATACATGATAACAGTTTCTTGAAAATAAAATGTTTTATTCACATTTTTATGAATCATGTACAGATTAAAAACGCGTGTGCGCCGCGCAGAAATTATCTTCTTGACATCGAAGCGAGACACCAGTTTTATCACAGCATCATAGCAAGAGAGACGATCAAAAAGGCTTCTTGGACCATCCATTAGGTACGGGTTGACCTCCGTGAATATAAAATACTTTATATCATTCAAAATAAACAACAGTTTTCTCTTTGTGGCACCCGACAACAATCCTCTCACGTAGAAAACGCTCCATCCTTCTTACTTCTGACAAGTGATTTAATCAAGATGGCATTACTCTCATCTTAATTAACTGCCATCTTAATCAAGTCACTAAAATCATCACTAAATACATAATTTCTATACGACCTTCAAAGTTCGTATAATTTCCCTGATCACTTATCTGACTTCCAATTCGTTATTAAAGTTTCTGGAAAAGTCAAATCCCTTTATTCCTTAGAAAACAAACTAAATTACATTTATTTACTTCATTGTTTATTCCCATCAAGACAAGAAACCATCGATTTAGGAAAAAAACTATGTAAAAACATTGTTAAAAATAAATCCTATTATTCCGGGTATGATTTTAATGCTATTTAACATTCCTTTAAAATATCATGACGTTGTTAATATGTAGTCTTTCCGAGTGACAAATTTCATTCACGAAGCTAAAAAATAGTTCCCGACATTATTCCACTGAAAATTCATCTGCTTCAAAAATGTACTTTTTGTACCTGTACGTTGAGCATGAAATTGGAAATTATATTTCTAGTGGCAAACTGTTGGTAAAAGCCACATTTTAATTATCCAAATATATGTACATTTTATTTTCAGTTATATTCACTGATACAGGTCAACGGTATCCGATTCTCATCGGTTATACTTTTGTTATATATAAAATATAATGTGCATCTTTTTTTCAATAGTATTTCTGTATGTTTGTTTGCTTGTATGGTGTATTTACGTTGCATGGAAGCAGTGGTTATTCACCAACGGAACCAACGGCTTTACGTGACTTCCGAACCACGTCGAGACTGAACTTCTATCACCAGAATTACACATCACTAACCCCTCCGTATAACGTCCGAGAATATGAACTCGCGGCCACCGAGGTGGCAGGACAAGACCATACCGACCACGTCACTGAGGCGCTAATAGTTTTTCTGCGTGTGACATAGGGAACTTAAGGGTAATCGAAAAAGACTGGGGCACCGTACTGTTTTTGTTATAAGTTCGATGCAAGTTATTACTCATTTTACAATGATAAGACCCTGGACCACTCCAATAAATTATTAAATCTCCGAATGCAAAGTTATCTTCGTCATTCGCTGTACAAACTTTTCGCTTTCTGAACGAGTGATTAAACTGAGAGACAAGAAAGTCGAGAACGTAAGAGTTTCTGCAAAGTAGGCAAACAAGAGCCTCTCAGGCTGCTTCCAGCAGAGTTGTCGTGTGGGGCTGGAATTCCAGACATGAGTAAGATAAACGTCACTTAGCAGGTTGCTGTGGATTCCCTGAAGGCAAATTAAATGAAGAGAATCCTAAAAGGGACTCCACTATTGGGAGATCCAAGTTTTCAAACCAATTATAATCGTAAGTCTATCGTGGAAACTGGTTAGCAACATTCACAGCTGGATACAAAGGTGGGAGAAGGAGTTACACCTGACTGTCACTCCGCTGAAGTGAAATTGAGTCTAAAAGAAGGTTTTCGAGGAAGATTTAGATCCGCAGTCACAGAAGTGCGAATACCGTGTGAAGAAATGATCAAGTTCACAGAAACCAAAGTGGATGGACGGAATCTGAGAAGTGTATGACGATTAAAAGTTAGTAAGGTGAGTTAGCGGTTATACGCCCTTAGAAAGCAAAAACAGAATAACGATGGGGAAATTGAAAGAAGGGGTTTAGTGAAGGGAAAAGAATATTATGGAACTTTATGCAGTGCATGATTATCTAAATCAACAAGACAATAATAAGAGGAAAATGTTGGAAGCAACGAGAACGTAGGCATGAACCATATGAAGTACTTTATGGAGAAAAAAGAAGTTGCACTCGAGGGAAGTCAATGATCAAGTAAAAACGAATCAGAACCAAAAGAAATATCAATGACACATTAATATTTGAAATGAAATCAATAAAGACATTCTCGCGTCCTTTCCACTTCAAATGATTTCTCAGATTACAAAACCCGTCATTGGAGCAACGATGCAATACTTCCTCTTTTTCTCATTCGCTGTACTTGGGATAGATTGGCTTGAAGCTTATACTTTTCATTTTTGTGTGCTTTATAACAGATATTTTGAAGGATTACAGACTCACGGAATATACTCAGCTGACATCCTACTAGAATTTCAATTATTTTAAAGCTATACTTGTCCTTACTTTTGTGGCACTCTCTCTCTCTCTCTCTCTCTCTCTCTCTCTCTCTCTCTCTCTCACGCAACCATCATCAATATTTCCAATCCGAAGTGATTTTACAAACGCAATCAGTGATGGAGCGATTCTAGATGGGTTAAGTTTCGTTTGAGCCGAATTGGACACGAAAGAAACTGTTCACATCTGAACTTCGCCGATTCAACAAGCAAGACTGAGAACACGTGGTCGAATAATGGCAATCGTTTCGTCGCTCGTCATTGGCAACACTTAAAAAAAGATGGTACTAGAATTCTCTTAAATGCTAGACATTTATCGTTATTCTTCAATGTGAGAGAGAGAGAGAGAGAGAGAGAGAGAGAGAGAGAGAGAGAGAGAGAGAGAGAGGTAGGTCAGCAAGATAAAAGAAGGAATCGGGAACGGAGGTAAAGCAAGTGGCTAAAAAGTGGAACCATCTAGTAGCCGAAGGGTCTCTGCAAACACCTTTTTAGTAATGTCTACAGTGCACTACTTGAGGTGAACTGACGGCACCACGTTAGCATACTTTAAGCTCCTTCAACTCCGCGGAAAACGATCTACTCTGGTAAGGTAGAGAACCAAATTCAGGAAATGGTGAGGAATCCACTCCTGTTCAGTTTCAAGAAGTTTGCTGACATTCACTCAGAAGCAAATGTAGTATTGCAAGTAATTTGTTCTTTCTCTTTCCACAATTGATTTCATGTTGCACATTGCAGCATAAGATGTGATTTAATGCCTGGTGAATAATTTTCCTTTATCCTCATTTCCAAAATTGCGTTCTGGGAATAATAAAGCAGATGGGAATTGGATGACCTCAGTCATTGTTTCATGGATTCAGATTGGCCTCTCTGGAAAGTTATGGCTGACACGCAACTACAAATAAGAGATGCAGATGTTCTGAGTTGTCTTGTTGCACAATATCGGGAAACCAGAACTTATTTCCTTCTCCTCTAAACTGGAAAACCGTAAGCAATACTTTTATTGACCCTGATGTTTCAGACAGAAGTGCAATAAAAATATGAAAAAAGTATTTTTATTGGATATCGATCTTTCTCTTACATACTGCCATTTGCTTTTTCAATCACTGACTGCGTCTGGAGAGCAACACAAGATTAACATCTGAACGAGAATCACTTTCACTTTGTTCTTTGTTCTTAACGAGAAAAGGACTTGCGAGAACAGATGTTTAAGAATGACAGTTATATACTTTAGAGTGAATAATAATAATTGTATATGCCAAGGCTCTGAAAATAAGCGAAGTTTCTTGTTTTAAAAGCTTCTAGCATATCGAGTTTTAGTTGCGAAAAATTCTTGTTACTGAATTTGTGATGATTTTGCTCTTTGGAAATGTTATGCTACAGAGCAAAATTGTGTCTGTCATCCCAATATACTTTTCAGTCCAAGGCCACCTGCGTTACACAAGGGAAAACTGAAATAAGCAGAAAATCCCATGGCACATCAGAGGAGGGAAACAACAGTCTTTGAACTTTGCAATCCAAGTTGTTATTTGGATAAGCTCGGAAAATCAGTTCCTCAGAAACCGTCTAAAAGCAGTTTGTTCAGTGAAGAATTTATCAGGCTCGATATGACTTCACCATCACACCGCTTGGCCATGACGCAGAAAATCATGCTTTCATAAAAGAAAATAAAGTTCGATTTACTCTTACAAGATATAAAAAGTTTTATAAACAATACTTTATTACGAGAATGATACGAAGACATGACTGTAAATGTATTTTTTTCTGCATCGTGTATGAACTATAATATAAAAACAAACATTTTCACAGCCATCAAATCAATGAAATCGCCGAACGTAATTTTGTAAACAGAGCAATTAATGCCAATCTCTGCTGGATAAAAATTTAGCTTATTTCAAGTAAGGTAGACTTTTTATGCATATATAATTAATTCCAGAATTATGCAGACTCTTATAAAAGAAATAATAAAACTCCCTTTTATGCTATTTAATATATCAATAAATCAGTTTGGAGACACTCGTCGAATTATTTTAATTAAAACAATATTCTTTAACATTGAACATTGTTTCAAATCGCTATCTATTAGTAACAATAGTGAAATATCTGTTCGCAAAATATAAAAATAAACTATTTAGATGGAAAATGGAATAAAAAGGCACAGCACAAAGAGTAGTTTTAAATAATCATTAATTTTAGACAGCCAGAATTATCTGCGTCGCTGGCAGCTTATATTGGTCGTTAAAAAAAATGGAAAATGCAAAAGTTTATTTGACTTTTCGGGACCAAATAATTGATATTTGCGTCATAAACTTCTAAAAGGGATTTGCTCGAAGGTAACGTCTAAAATAGGTCATATATTTTGGTTTGTCCTTCGGCAGGCGGTTCTAAAGGTAGGAGAAATATTCTATGATTCTGATGTGAATCGTGAGTAACTTTATAATTCACATTCATGGAGAACATTTGGCGTATTTATCATCACAACGCAATTTAGGACCAAAGCAGAGAGAGAGAGAGAGAGAGAGAGAGAGAGAGAGAGACGAGAGAGAGAGAGAGAGAGAGAGAGAGAGAGAGAGAGAGAGAGAGAGAGAGAGAGAGATTCGACATTTATCTGGAACGTAGAACAGTATGCTTGTAATTTTGCGTGTTTATGAAGGCGTGTGAGTTTTACAATGGAAAAATGTCAGCAGAGAAGATATTGAAGAGCTCAGCAGTCTAATGACTCGTATGTAAGTCAAGGAATGGTAGGAGAGGAATATAATTATGATGTTCAAATTATTAATTTTTAGAGTAGATGAAAAATATGGCATGAAACTTGATAAAAACGAAGCATGCTCCCTATGTAAATGGCGACCTTTTACGTGACCTCTTCAGAAGGATAATGAGGTTTTGCTAAGTAAGACCTATATCAAAGGCTACGAACGCAGACAACCGGATATTGCCCATTGCGGGAGGACACTTCCGTAGGGCGACAGCAACTTGAAACCCAATTCTTTGCCCGATTCATCGAGAGAAGAATTCCGGAGGGAAACATCAGCCTCAAACGACACTTTAAGGTCGAGGCGGTAATTGAGAGAGAGAATATTCTCTTGTCAATCCTCTCTTTGATTCGCTGTCAGGGTTAGGTAGAAATGGCAGGTGAATGGAGAACAAAACTAATGACTGGAAAAAAAAAAATAGCAGTAAACATGGGTTAGATGAAAGAGCTAAGCAAACAAAAACTACAACAAAAATGTAAAACTTAGACGACAACCAACAATCTCCTGTGCAAGTTAATATTAAGGCAAGAATTTGAAAGTTAACGAAGGAAAATGGCTGCAATGTGGTACAGAATTTTACTTTGAGAAATGAAAGGCGGGAACCCAACTTTGCAACACTGAATAATGACACCTGAGTTTAAAACTGCATTGAATTTTTTTTTTCCGAACAGCCATTGAGACTGAGCAAAAACCTATACAGAGGATGAATATCCTGCTGATCTCACGGGTTTTCTAATACTGGAACGAAATACGATAACAATAATTACTAATGGAAGTAACTGTGACTATGACTTCTTTCACTTGTGCCTTGACTGTTTATAGTTTAACATTTTGAACTTTTATTATTAGCGTCAATAATCAATATAGACGTCATCAGTTGTCTGATATCATCTTGGGGGGGGGGGGGGGTGGGGGGAATCAAGAAAAAATACAATAAGTTGGGGGGGGGGGGGGATCAAGAAAAAATACACTAAGTGTGAAAATGAAGCCTTTTTTACTGCAAATACCAAAAATCATCACTTTCATTCCAGAGATGATAAAAGTATTTCTCATGACCCCATTGGCGAAAAGCTGCTAACAGAACACCATAGTTTTTTTTTTTTTTTTTTTTTTTTACACAAATACATACATAAATTAAATAGTACAGTAGCAAGTTTGTATATAGTTAATAAAGGAAAGAAGACTCAGTTTAGGGTGTCATCAATGCGGAAATTCCATAACAAATAAGCAATAATAATAATAATAATAATAACAATAATAATAATAACAACTTTTTTCAAAATATAGTATACCTTTGAAGATACTCCACTATCAGGTCACTCAAATTTCCCATTTATCTCTTCCTATTTATTCACTCAATAATCATTACAGTAATTAAAATTTCCATCGTAATATTTTCTGAACAATACAGTTGAAACGTTTCTGTTCCAAATAGAGAGATATATTTTAAATTTATAATTAACTATTGTCGTCCTTTCTCTTCTTCAGGTTTCCTGTTGCTGCTCTGGTTTCAATGTAGCAATTGCAATGAAGGCCGTGAACACTGTGGTAGGATGTTCAGATAGATGCATTCACTTTTATGTAACTATATTTTGGCCTATATTTAACCTCTCTTGACTTGAATGGCTCTATACATTCACTAGAAATTCTATTGTACTGGAAGGTTCTGATAAAAATCATTCATTTTCTGCAGAGAAAACTTCGAGGGGGATTTATAACGATTAAGATATGTAATTTGCAATATGACTGAAAAACTTCCTTCTACATAAAAAGAAAGTAATCGTGAACAGTCCCTGCTTATGTTACAGAGAAAAATAAAATTTTCATTTTAGAAATAATTACAGTTCTTCAGATTACCGATATGAATTTTTATGGGTACGTGCAGTACTTGCTGAGTCAGCACATACTTATACTTCTTGCTGTTAAATATCATTTGTGTAACAAAGATGTACATAAAAACAATGCGTTACCGTAAACATTCTGTATCTGCCTAATCGAGCTGATTCATTTCAGTACGAATTAGAGAACCTTCACTGGAGGGAGGGAAGGAGAGAGCGAGAGAGAGAGAGGAGAGAGAGGGAGAGAGAGAGGAGAGAGAGAGAGGAGAGAGAGTAAAGTTCCTTATTTAGCAAAAGGCTTACGACATCATCGATCTCCATCTGTTTGCGAATTTGGCTATCCTGAAAGTGGAAAGAAAAAGCACTCTTTAGAATTACGAGAACGTGCTCTCTCTCTCTCTCTCTCTCTCACTCCTCTCGCTCTCTTCTCTCTCTCTATCTCTCTCTCGCCGGTTTCCACGAATTCTTTTTCCGGATCCACCAAGAATAATTTCTATGCAGGGATACACGTTTTCTTCTATGCTTTGCTCTCTGAGCACAAGCCAAGTGGGTTCATTTTTTTTAAAAGCATTGCTTCGATTCTGAAGTATTTAAAGGATCATTTTCAAATATATAATCCCTCAGTATTATTAAACGACGGATTCAAAATGCCCCCATTACCAGAATTGAAAAGACTCGGGATTATATCTCTTCTGAAGTAGAAAAAGTCGGCAAGTGATCACTGGTTACTCTCTTTCCAGAGAATGAAATGGGCAAATGAATGATTTAATCACAGATTAACCGGACGACGATCAAACTTGGATTTAGGATTTGTGTAAACAAATTTAGCATTGATAAAGAGGCTACTTTCAACCAACGGAGAGTATTTGTTCTCACCTGGACCACTCAAACTCCGCTGAAATTTACTGGGATACAAACAGACTATTGACGTAATTAGAACTTATTGCTCACAAGCGTCATATTGACCTCACTGGCTGTTATTCAGTGTTTGAAAAATGATTTTTTATCCTCAAGTTCATCTCTTCAAAAACTTTAACAAACCCTTTCAATAAACCTCGGGCATTAGTTGTTATCTTTAGGTTCATCTCGTCAAAAGATTTCACAAACCCTTAAAATAAATACCAGGCCATTATCTAGCACTTTAAAGAAACTATTTTGAATTATGTTCAATTATTTAATGAACTCTTTGTGCATTAACTCCGCAGATTTTTCAAGTTAGATGCAAGGGAAGGATTGATGTTGTGCGAATATAAATACATGACGATTAAAAGGCAAATATTGTTTTCATCTTGCGGAAGATTCTTCTCTTCGCCAGGTGGCCCAAAGACCGAGGGCGGGTTAAGCAATAGTATAAAAAAACCATTTCAAGGATACTGAAAAACTTAACTTACGAAGGCTACGATAAATATTTATCATAATAAGAGTTAGTTAAATGAAAATTAAAAGCAATAAAACTTATCAAATGCACCGGCTGTTTAGCCCTTTGAAATGCCTATTCATTGCTAATAATTTCAATACCTTCATCCACGCTTGCTGGAAATTAAAAACAAAAGCTTCGGAGAAATGAGGGTAACGCTTCCACAGTGACATCGATGACTTTATACACAAGGACTGAAAATTCTATTTCAAGAAATCAACTCTCATGAATCAGGTGGCAACAGGATTACAAAGATCAAGCACAGAAAATAGCAATTTAGTATTACTTACTTTTTAGTGCATACCTCTGTGAGAGAGAGAGAGAGAGAGAGAGAGAGAGAGAGAGAGAGAGAGAGAGAATATGCGCCTGTCTGTGCTCGTGTGTTTGTGTATGCAAGAGAGGATATAGAAAACAAAAAGAAAAAGAAGAAAAAAACCATTGGTATTTATGCATCTGGGTCAGAAGTAATGAGCAGACTTCACTTATGTCAACTGCAATAACGCGAATTCTGCTGAAGGGGATTTTCAGCATAAATTTCGGACAGAAACGTCAGAACTTCTCACCAGCAGGAGAAATGTTGTTCGCACCTCATTTTAAACATATATATATTTTTTAAATTTTCCTTTTTAGAAATAACCACTTAGAAATTTTGAGTTTCTTTTCCCGGACTTGCCAAAACTCTTAAATTCCTCCCGGGTAAAAAGTCTATTAAGTAAAAGTGGCTTACTTAGCTTTCTCTTTATTTTTCCTTTTACTCTTATTATTATAATATCATACTCTTATATTTAAAAAAGGAGTCAATGTGGCTCTCACAATATATAATATATATATATATATATATATATATATATATATATATATATATATATATAGAGAGAGAGAGAGAGAGAGAGAGAGAGAGAGAGAGAGATACAAATATATTATTGCGAGAGCCACATCGACTCCTTTTTTTTTTTTTTTTTTTAGACATTGCTGGTTTTCACATAGATAGCAGTAATACCTACTTAATATAATAGTACAACAAAGAATGTGAGTTATAACTCTTATCGTATTGCTATCATTTAGATAGCGATAATAATATCTACTTAGTATAAGATTCACGCAGAGAGAGAGAGAGAGAGAGAGCGAGAGAGAGAGAGAGAGAGAGAGAGAGAGGATATTTATATCTGAGAGCTGCTGCTGATCCTTAACGGCCAAAGTTTGGGCAAAAATTAGATCCAGCTGGTCTGACCAAGGAACAGACCGAAGAGAGTTGTGAAGGTGGCAATGTTAATCTGCAATGCTATTATTATTATTATTTTTATTATTATTATTATTTCAGTAGATGAAACCTATTCACATGGATTTTATTTCCACTCTCAGACGGACTGTATTTCTGCTAAGTCCATGACTGACACTGAAGATCGTCCTGGAATAATGTCAATAAGTGTATTAAAATTTTTGAATCTCCAGGAAACACAAGATTTCTTGACAATTTTCATTAATTACGCAAAGGTTCTTCATTTTGAATGACCTGATGACTTGTTAAAAATCATTATTCTTAAGACAAAATTACCTGTGCCCAGAATTTCTGATATACACAGACATAAAAAGATGGCCGTCGTCATTTTTTTACGATAAATGGAATCTCATGTCTAGTTTCCCACTGATAAATTAAAAAAACTCATGGAAACAAATAAGTGACACCTCATCCACAAAGACATTTTTTTTTCTTCTGTCGTTTCTCAACTAATATGAAACTCTCCCCCTAACCACACACACCCTCACCCACCTCTCTCTCTCTCCTCTCTCTCTCCTCTCTCTCTCTCTCTCTCTCTCTCTCTCAACCCCCAAACCCCGCTCAAGCAAACGGACACACAGTTTCGTGAATTCTTCTTTGTTCCGAATCAATTTTTCTTTTCTTATTCTCTTATACCCCTGATGTTTTTCATTTATTTTCTTGAAAAATATCTTCTCTTCTCTCTCTATCTCCCCTTTTCTCTCTCTCTCTCTCTCACACACACACACACACACACACACACATACACACACACGTACGTACGCACACACACATAGATATATATATATATATATATATATATATATATATATATATATATATATATATGAATAACTTGATCACGAAGTATATAAAACGTGATGCTATGTATAAATAAAGGTTTTTTGCCACGAAGGAAAAAAATGAAAAAGCGAGATAGCTATCTCGCTTTTTCATTTTTTTCCTTCGTGGCAAAAAACCTTTATATATATATTATATATATATATATATATATATATATATATATGATATTATATATATATCATCTATATATATATATATATATTTTATATGTAAAGGTATAAGCCACGAAGGAAAAATAAGCAACGGAGTTTTCCTTCGTGGCTTATACCTTTATTTATGGATTTATAACGTTCCCAACTTTCGTGATTCATTTATACATTATATATAGTGTGTGTCTGTTTGATTGTAGATTTATGTCAGCATCTCTCTCTCTCTCTCTCTCTCTCTCTATCTCTCTCTCTCTTCTCTCTCTCTCTCTCTCTCTCTCTCTCTCTTCTCTCATTTTAATTACATATTTAATTTACTGGAAAAAAGCTTAATTACAGTGTAATTTCATCAAAATGACAAAATCATATTTTTATCTTTGAATAATTTTCAGATTCAAACAACTTAGACTGAGCTGTTTCACGACAGCTATCGTCTAACGCTAACAATTAATTACAGCTCTTATTGACTCACAAATTTCTAATGAGCTGTTAGTGTACCTGCAGGTTCTCTTCTCAACACTTCACCTCCTTTCCTCGTATTTCTCTTATTCATAAAGCTCATCTGTTCGTGCTTTCCATCGTTCAACGACAATATTTCATAAAACCTTTATGAAATAAAAACACGTATTACTGGATTTCACGGTCAGTTGAGATTCAGCTGATCTTGTGGTAACATTTGTTCTCGTTTCTGGGCAGCCACTAATGATATGGCAGAGGTTCTCAGAGACTTTATTGCATCAGTTCTGTCTACAAGTCGGGCAAACACAAAACCTTGTCATATTTAGAAATGTGTTCCAGGTCTTTATACTCAAAGTGTTTTCCAACATCAAAAATGACAGATTATTCTGGGAAAATTCTTGTTTTATGAGTCTGACCCCTTTTCCATTTTCTAAATAGAATATGATTGCCTCCCTACTTTACCACCACCTATAACTACGACTTAGTGAGGCAGACTCATTCATAAATAACCCTAATCAAACATCTCTTTCTCATTCATCAATCAATAAAAGCCTTTGGCTATTTGTCAAGAGTTTTCTCGGCAGCTTTCCTCTCACTCCTGCTCATCATTCATTGCAACGGTGTCCATTATCATTATTCCTGATGGCTGATAATTAACCCCGACGGAAGCCGCAAAGCGAGACAAATCGGTGCGATATTATTCATTTCCTGAATAACTGATCCACACCCGATGCAGAGCCTTAATTAAAGCCAAGAGGCATTCATCAGAGGACGAACGTTTTTCTGAGTGAAGTTTGTGGTACATTGGTCACTCTGGGCCGTTCAGCGCTTCGGACAGAGCAAAGAGAGAGTTGGAGTGGATGGACGGTTAGATAAAGAGATCCACAAAATGAGGGAAATCAACTACAAGCATCTACAGATGGAACTGGAGAAAACCACACAGTTATACTAAGCAGTAATGGAGTGGTTAGGCAACAAGAGTGAAGAAAGGAAGCGGGAACTGAAGTAAACCACAAGGTTAAAAGTTGGGTATATTTACGGCCAAAAGGACGCTACAAATGGAATAAAATCAATAACTCTACCCCGTTCCATCCCTTCCCATTCCATGTAACTGAAGGAAGAAATTAATAAAATCTAAAGAAACATAAGATTTCTTGACTTCGGGAAAGAAAGTAAAACGAAAGGAAAGCATTTGTCGCGTTTGATTTCTTTGGTTAAAAAACTGAAAAAAAAACCGTGAAAGAAATGTATAATAAAAGTTAAATCTCTCAATTTAGAGCGATTTCCCTCTCAGAAATAAAAAAACATAAGAAGCATACACTGATAAACATTATATTTTTAATGATTACCACATGATTCGATCTTACTTTGATACGAAATGTCAACCAAACTTCGTTAATCATTCCAGATTAAAAAAAAGTTCAGGGGTGATTGGTCATAAATCAAGTTGAATCTAAATCCTTTGTAGGGATTAGTATACCACAGATGGTTTATGCGGTTGTATTTTAGACCGTTAATTACTAGAGACCACGGTAATTGATATAATTAAGACAAACTAATTTCATAAAGGTGAAATCACAAGTGGTAGTATGCCTGTCCTCTCTCTCTCTCTCTCTCTCTCTCTCTCTCTCTCTCTCTCTCTCTCTCTCTCTCTCATATATATATATATATATATATATATATATATATATATATATATATATATGAGAGAAGAGAGAGAGAGAGAGAGAGAGAGAGAGAGACAGGACAAGCTTATATATATATATATATATATACATATATATATATATATATATATATATATATATATAGAGAGAGAGAGAAGAGAGAGAGAGAGAGAGAGAGAGAAGAGAGAGAGAGAGATGAGAGACAGGACAAGCTTATATATATATATATATATATATATATATATATATATATATATATATACATATATACACGACTGTTGAATGAGGAAGTACATCTCAGGTGGTCCTTAAAATACATTTGTTGCAACTTTTCAAAAACCAAAGGTTTAATTTTCAAGTTATAAAGACAAAAAACAATAAAATTAACATTAATAGCGTTAAAATACAAACACAAGACATAATACATTATAAATAACAAAATCAAAGCCAATTGTAGCAGAACCATCAAGAAAGAAAAGAAGGACGAAAGATAGAAGGAAAAAACCAGAAATGACAAAAGGCAACAGCTCACAGAAGGTCAAGAGTTGTCGAGGAAGACTGTTCAGTGTTCAATTGAGGAACAAGTTGTTCAATAAACCAAGGACTCCAGGACATTCAGTAGTTTGTCCACTATGTGCCCGTCCCATATTTCAAAATCTTTGTATTGTATATTATGTTTGCATTTATTGCCGTGTTGTCAGATCCCACTTAGGTCCCTAAATTACATCCAGGTCGATAAAAACTTGTATACAACACACGAGGTCATCATTTTGTCATGGATTAAAGGTACCATTTGATTAAAATGGGAGCTTAGGCACAGGAGGTAAGGAGACTTTTGGAATGAAAACGTTATTAAGAAGTTTAAACACATACCTGTGAAAAAGTGTAGTAGGAAAGTAATTGCTTGTAAAAATATTGACGTAAAAAGTGGACATCTTCGTGAAAAAAAACTCCCAACTAGATGTCAATGAGAAGGCATGATGAAGTAATGTTAATGAGTTTAGATCAAAGCCATAAAAACAGTGACTATAAAAAAATTTGAACCTAGTCCTGTAAAAGTTCTCTTCCCGTAAACTGAAGTGTTAAAATGACCATATTGTCGTAACACTATATCATCTAAGGAAGGTAGTTTACTGCCGTTTCCACAATCCATTGTACATTTTATATTTGGTTGTGCCCTATTATAAAATCAAGAAACCTTTCGGCGTCGAATTTAGATTTCCTATAGAGTTGCTAATCCCCTCATGTCGCTCTGATATCCTGAGCTAATGGTAATTGGGATTTACCCTTGTGGTAAGTGAGTGGTCACCAACAGTCTGTTGGGCAGAAAACATAATCTCCAGGGCAGAAGGGTCAATCATAGCTTCTTTTAATATCAAAGCTCAGCTTATGGGATCTTCTGTAAAACCTTTGTTTCCTTCTATTACTTTAACTCTCTGATAAGCACTCCTTCTAATACCCTCCTATGGCTGATTTTAATGCTTTTGTATATAACCCTACTGTTTTTAAAATCCATCCAATGGTCATTTTCTCAACAATGCCTAGCTTTGGCACTCCCCTGAACTGAGAGACGGTGCCACAGAAGACAACAGGGAGGATGAGGTATCAAACTACGACACACGAAGAAACACCGACGAAGTAACAGAGAAGACGGAATTGGGTAGAAAACATTAGACAATGGATGGAGCCAGATACAGAGAGAACAAAGATCCCCTCCATGAAAGCCTACAACACCAAGAAATTAAGGGAGAAAACAAGTGAGGTCAATGAAATAATGGGTATAATACACACGACCAGTATCACAGAAACAAATAACTTGGTATATGCAGGAGCAAGATTAGTAGCAGAACTGATGGGGATTCGAACACCAACACCAGCAGCACAACCAACCCAACAGAAACCAAAACAGCAACCTCCTTGGAAAAGGCGCCTGGAAAAGCAAATCATGGTGATGAGATCTGACTTGAGTAAACTGAAAGAGATGGCAGAAAAAAGGCTAAGAAGCAAGAAAACCAGGGAGGAACTCAACGAGAAATACAAAGTACAAGAGAGGGGACTAAACAACACAATAGAAGATGTAAAACAGAGGCTTAAGGCCAAAGCACATAAGATCCAACGGTACATGAACAGGAATAAGGGATACCAACAGAACAAACTATTCGGAACCAACCAGAAAAGACTATACAGCCAACTAAGAGGGGAAGACAACCACCCAGAAATTCCTGAAGCCGAGCCAAGTAAGAGACTCTGGGGAAAACATATGGGGCAATCCGGTATCACACAACAAACATGCAACATGGCTCCAGGAAGTCAAGGAAGAAGAAACAGGGAGAATAAAACAAAGATTCACAGAGATCAAAACAAACACAGTCAGACACCAACTAAAGAAAATGCCAAACTGGAAAGCCCCAGGTCCCGATGAAGTCCATGGATACTGGCTCAAAAACTTCAAGGCCCTACACCCACGAATAGCAGAACAATTCCAGCATTGTATCTCAAATCACCAAACACCCAAATGGATGAACACAGGAAGAACATCCTTAGTACAAAAAGACAAGAGTAAGGGAAATATAGCCAGTAACTACAGGCCTATCACCTGCCTACCAATAATGTGGAAGTTACTAACAGGTATCATCAGTGAAAGGCTATACAACTACCTAGAGGAGACAAACACATCCCCCACCAACAGAAAGGCTGCAGAAGGAAGTGTAGGGGCACAAAAGACCAGCTCCTGATAGACAAAATGGTAATGAAGAACAGTAGGAGAAGGAAAACCAAACTAAGCATGGCATGGATAGACTATAAGAAAGCCTTCGACATGATACCACACACATGGCTAATAGAATGCCTGAAAATATATGGGGCAGAGGAAAACACCATCAGCTTCCTCAAAAATACAATGTGCAACTGGAATACAATACTTACAAGCTCTGGAATAAGACTAGCAGAGGTTAATATCAGGAGAGGGATCTTCCAGGGCGACTCACTGTCCCCACTACTCTTCGTAGTAGCCATGATTCCCATGACAAAAAGTACTACAGAAGATGGATGCCGGGTACCAACTCAAGAAAAGAGGCAACAGAATCAACCATCTGATGTTCATGGACGACATCAAGCTGTATGGTAAGAGCATCAAGGAAATAGATACCCTAATCCAGACTGTAAGGATTGTATCTGGGGACATCAGGATGGAGTTTGGAATAGAAAAATGCGCCTTAGTCAACATACAAAAAGGCAAAGTAACGAGAACTGAAGGGATAAAGCTACCAGATGGGAGCAACATCAAACACATAGATGAGACAGGATACAAATACCTGGGAATAATGGAAGGAGGGGATATAAAACACCAAGTGATGAAGGACACGATCAGGAAAGAATATATGCAGAGACTCAAGGCGATACTCAAGTCAAAACTCAACGCCGGAAATATGATAAAAGCCATAAACACATGGGCAGTGCCAGTAATCATATACAGTGCAGGAATAGTGGAATGGACGAAGGCAGAACTCCGCAGCATAGATCAGAAAACCAGGAAACATATGACAATACACAAAGCACTACACCCAAGAGCAAATACGGACAGACTATACATAACACGAAAGGAAGGAGGAGAGGACTACTAAGTATAGAGGACTGCGTCAACATCTAGAACAGAGAACTGGGGCAATATCTGAAAACCAGTGAAGACGAGTGGCTAAAGAGTGCATGGGAAGAAGGACTAATAAAAGTAGACGAAGACCCAGAAATTTACAGAGACAGGAGAAAGACAGACTGGCACAACAAACCAATGCACGGACAATACATGAGACAGACTAAAGAACTAGCCAGCGATGACAATTGGCAATGGCTACAGAGGGGAGAGCTAAAGAAGGAAACTGAAGGAATGATAACAGCGGCACAAGATCAGGCCCTAAGAACCAGATATGTTCAAAGAACGATAGACGGAAATAACATCTCTCCCATATGTAGGAAGTGCAATACGAAAAATGAAACCATAAACCACATAGCAAGTGAATGCCCGGCACTTGCACAGAACCAGTACAAAAAGAGGCATGATTCAGTGGCAAAAGCCCTCCACTGGAGCCTGTGCAAGAAACATCAGCTACCTTGCAGTAATAAGTGGTACGAGCACCAACCTGAAGGAGTGATAGAAAACAATCAGGCAAAGATCCTCTGGGACTATGGTATCAGAACGGATAGGGTGATACGTGCAAACAGACCAGACGTGACGTTGATTGACAAAGTCAAGAAGAAAGTATCACTCATTGATGTCGCAATACCATGGGACACCAGAGTTGAAGAGAAAGAGAGGGAAAAAATGGATAAGTATCAAGATCTGAAAATAGAAATAAGAAGGATATGGGATATGCCAGTGGAAATCGTACCCATAATCATAGGAGCACTAGGCACGATCCCAAGTTCCCTGAAAAGGAATCTAGATAAACTAGACGCTGAAGTAGCTCCAGGACTCATGCAGAAGAGTGTGATCCTAGAAACGGCACACATAGTAAGAAAAATGATGGACTCCTAAGGAGGCAGGTTGCAACCCGGAACCCCACGCTATAAATACATAAATACCACCCAGTCGAATTGGAGGACTGTGATAGAGCAAAAAAAAAAAAACAAAAAAAAAAAACAAAAAAAAAAAAAAAACAAAAAAAAAAAAAAAAAAAATATATATTATATATATATATATATATATATATAATAATAATAATAATAATAATAATAATCACGACCTGAAAATAGAAATAAGAAGGATATGGGAAACGCCAGTGGAAATTGCACCTATAATCATAGGAACCAGGAAAAACTAGATGCCGAAGTAGCGCCAGAAACAGCACACACAGTAAGAAAAGTGATGGACCCCTAAGGAGGCAGGATGCAACGCGGAACCCCACACTATAAAAACCACCCAGTCGATTAGGATGACTGTGATAGACCAAAAGAATAATAATAATAATAATAATAATAATAATAATAATGATAATCACCAATTAGAATTGCCTCAGATAAAAGCTGAATATGTAAAATCGTTCAAATATCTGAGATGCATGAGAATATAATTCATACAAAGCCGCATGAGAGCAATCAGTATTGAAAAAATGAGATTTAACTTGTGCAAAAAAAAAAAAAAGTCTTATTGTGTATTCAACGGGATATAATAAATACCAACTTGTTTATATAGACAATTGTTAGTTATATATATCATTACAAATGTATAAGCATGTATTTTGTGGGTTACATAAGACTGATAAAAACTGTTATGCTGGCTAAGAAATCCAGGTTTTGACATTCCTACATTTTATGATTGAATGTAAGACAATGAAACCCATACGTACGTGATTTTCTTCAAAATTATGTATATTTTTATTTCATATATCGTAAGTGACTCTACAAATGCTTAATGACAATGATCTAAAAACATTTAATAATAAAGTCGCTGTTTCGACCAGAATTAATTTCATTTGGTAACTATGGAGAACAAGTAAGATAAGCCTGTCATGTATAAGTGGCCTTTTTTTTGTACAAATATATCTTAATGACACTGTATATTTATTTTCAATTAACCTGAAAACAATTATCACTATCTCAGTATATTGCTGCAACAGCATAGCTGGAATATTGTAAATTCTCGATGAGAGTCTTCGCCAGATAAAGAGACGGAATTATCAGGAGCGTTAATGTACGAATCTTTTATACGCGAGTCCACACTACAAAGACCGTGTCATATACATGTCGGAAACTTATCGCATACAAACATATCACCAACTGGACGAAAACAAGCCTAAGACCCTCAGTGGAAACTGAACTTTTGGCAAATGCTTGAAAATTGAATGACCCACTGGTTAGAACTGGCAAGAAGTTGTTGACTTGTATTCAACCTGTTCTTGGTTTGGACGCACCTTAAAAAATAACTCATGGATGTTGCCACCGCACCCATTTATTTATGTACATACCTTTAAAATGAAATACAGATGTACAGGAGCACTGAATTTTGTCATGAGGTGTGTAATTCCCCAAGTAATAATCAAACTTGCTGGACAAACTAAGTGTTAAGGATACGTGACATACTCTCGGTTGATTGCCATATGTCGCTGTTACGCTCAACTCATTCATTCACAAAACCCAACACCGAATTGGTCAATAAGTCGATCACATTTCCAATGGCAATATTGAGGTTAAACCCTATTAATTAAAACGTCCAATAAAGTCGCATGCGTCATCATTTAAATTTACGACCAGTTTTTATTTCAACAAAGCTTTATTCTTTTCATGGCACAGATGATGCATTAGTAAATTAGAAGCCCATTCAGCTAGACAGTGAGGACTTTCGTAATTAGGGAAATGATTTGTCAGACTCTGAATGAGTTACGTATGCGGTCGGGAGCGAACGTTTGATGTCTATGATGTTTGTGCAATATACAAGATACATGCGTGTATATTGCACAAACATCATAGACAATATACAAGCATACATGCGTGTATATATATATATATATATATATATATATATATATATATATATATATATAATATATATATATGGATAGATAGATAGATAGATAAATAGATAGATTAACTTAACACACAAGTGTTCTGTGCACTAGTACAATATCTTAAAGGGGGGGGGGGAGGAGGAAGGGGGAGAAGAGAAACATTTGCAAGATGAGAAAATATAGTCCGCACAACAACACTATTACACCCATCAACAAGAAACTAGATCATTTCAAATTAATACGTAGTTACAAAAACACCACTACTTGGAATAAAATAGTTAGAGATAGAAAACAGGTAGAGGGGGAACGGGTAAGAGTGGGTATATATATGGCAGTTTGTCTAGACTGTGAAGAACGGTACCTACCACGGCGAGAGCGTCAAAGAGCGATGGAAGCAACACATACAAAACATGAAGCACTGCAATCAGACGTCGGTAGGTGCCAAACATTGTTGAAAAAAAAAACCCACAAAATAGACTGGGAAAATATGAATTTACAGGAGCACCAACAAACGGCCAGACGGATTGTAGAGAATGCCTTCACAACAAGCTCTAACAACGCCATGGCAGGGGACACTGGGAACGGATTCGAAGGCAAACATATCAAGAAAAATCATATACTCCGCAATAGAAGAAAGACGCATAAACACAAGAATCCATATGGAAAATGAACACCTGGAACAACGTATGGCGAGCAGAGATTGATTGATTTTGATTGATTTTTTAAAGATTATCCGGCGTCACAAATACTAGTGGTTTTTGACGCCACTACAATGGAATATATAAAGCATATGTATGCATATCCAAACGAGCAAATACATTCATACGCACATAAATACACACACAAGACAAAATTATTAACTTAAAATAAAAAAAACATTAAAACCTCATTTGAATCTAATAAAATAAAATTAATAAAGGAAAATCCCCATGACAAAAAAAATTAATAATCGTAAAACCTATAAACTTACAAAATTTATAGTAAAAATTACATTTTATTTAAAATACCAATGGCATTAATAAAATTAAACAGGGCTCTTTCAGTAACATCTGCCCATAAAATCTTGGTAAGGGAAAACCACCTTCAGTTCCCCTGCAATGTGGATGAAAGTACCTCTCTCTCTCACCTGAAAGACTGGGGCACTCAACTATTAGGTGTCTGACTGTCAATGGTACCAAGCAGTCGTCACAATACGGCTGATGATCCCCACTCATCAGAAAGCCATGTGTCATTTCTGTATGGCCTATTCTAAGCCGACTGAGTATTACTTCCCATTGCCTAGTCATTGATGAATACTTACAACGAAAGATGGTGGTAATTTCCATACCCACCACGGAGCCACACTTAGAGGACGGGGTCATCCCTTTGACAAAGGCCGCCCTAGGGGTATTACCTGGATATACACCTCACCCTCAGTACTAATGCGTCGTGATGTCCGTCGAGATCACAACCCGGCACCAAAGGCAGGATTTGACATGAAACTTTCCCCTCGCTCGACCACGTCGGGCACTCGAGTTCTACAGGTGAGGTGGCGTGCCGCCCATCCTCACCTTCCGTCAAAGCCAAAGCACAAGTCAAAGCATATTCAGAACCGAACCAAACCAAAAGTCATTAACAAAGTCCACACCTACATAAGAGGAGGAGGTAGAAAAATAGAAATAATTTACAGCAAGAGGAAAAGGCTTACTAATTTTGTTTGACCAACAGCTGGGTCCCAAGGACCGGTGAGAAACCATCTCCATCAGGCATCAGGGCCCAGCTGCTGGTCCCTAAGCCCCCTACCCACGCCACAATTGTATAACTTCAGTTTGCCTACCTCATCGGTCATTTCCTGGATACTTGATAATGGGGATTGGTTGTCCTTGAAAGCTCGTAAGTTTTTTAATAGATAACTCCACTAGATACCATCTAGTTTGAATGGGGTTTTTCTAGTGGAAATATATATATATATATATATATATATATATATATATATATATATATATATATATATATATATGTGTGTGTGTGTGTGTGTGTGTGTGTGTGTAAAATTTTCCAATCTTCTACCTGTATTACATTCCTCCTATGTGCTGTAAAATCGGTGATCTGGTTGGCTTGGCCAGCAAGCAACCAGTACGAGGAGAAATGCCATAATGTTCGGAAGATCTTGTCCGGACCGACCGTTTTGACTGGCCAATATAGGTGGCGCTACAGGCGTCACACTTGTAAATATAGGTGATGCCAGACAAAAGGTCTGAAGGTAGTTTATCTTCATGGTTTAACAACGCTTGGATAGTATGGTTGTTGGTAAATATTAACTTGGGGTTAATGTGGGGAAAACTATACTTAAACATTTCTTAGTTCTCTTGTAACGTATCTCTTAGTATAAATAGCAAAATAAATATACCAAGGGTTGATAAACTAACTATGTATTTTAAATTTCCATTTATAAGTGATCCTTGTCCTAAATACGTTACAAGAGAACTAAGAAATATGTTTAAGTATAGCTTTCCCCACATTACCCCAAGTTAATATTTACCAACAACCATACTATCCAAGCGTTGTTAAACCATGAAGATAAACTACCTTCAGACCTTTTGTCTGGCATCACCTATATTTACAAGTGTGACGCCTGTAGCGCCACCTATTTTGGCTAGTCAAAACGGTCGGTCCGGACAAGATCTTCCGAAAATTATGGCATTTCTCCTCGTACTGGTTGTTTGCTAGCCAAGCCAACCAGATCACCGATTTTACAGCACATAGAGGAATATATATATATATATATATATATATATATATATATATATATATATATATATATATATATATATATATATATATATAAGTTTTTCACATCATCGTGATTCATATACATGCATTATGTTACAATTGCCATTTGATATCCAATTCGCTCTACCTCGGAATTAATATATTTTCATATATGTTAACCGAAGGGGAATTTTTTAGTTGATAATTTTCTCCTCTCGTGAATCCAAACCAGCAGACAGGGGAAAGATCAGGACTTCAGTGACGTTATTGACTGTATGAAAATATAGTAATTCCCAGGTAGAGCGAATTGGATATTAAAGGGCATTTGTAGCTTAACGCAGATATGTATGTATGTATGTATGTGTATGTATGTATGTGAGTGTGTTGTGTGTGTATGTAGTATATATAAATGAAAAAATTACGATAATAAATCAGTAACTCTTTAGAAAAGACCCCCAAAAAATCAGTTCTGAAAACAAGCGTTTAAAATCATTTTATTTTTAATAATAAATAATTTTCGCAAGAATTAGATAAAAAACCTTATAAATATAAATTCACACTAAATTGCTCATTGCATCAAACATGCTGTGAATTAAACGGAAAACAAACAAGAAAAGGAAAAATCAATGTTGATAGAATTGCAACCTCGGTTGATATGGAAACGAACAAGAAACACCACGAAGCAAAAACAGCCGTTTGCAGCAGGATCTCTCTCTTCTCTCTCTCTCTCGCTCTCCCCTCCTCCTCTTCTCCTCTTCTGTCTCTCTCTCTCTCTCTCTCAGCATCAAATTGCAGGACATCTCATCAAATCACCGAAATGGAAAATGTTAATGCGCATTACTACGATGCATTCTTTAAAATTACATCATAAAAGGAATTCAAGGCGAAAAACTTCCTTTAAGCCTTTAAAACTCCGATGACTTCAAACTCATCATTGCTCTCTCAACGCCTATGACTCCCTCAGGTTCTGAAGGAGGCACTGAGGGAGCACCATCAGGCAGACAAAGTTAGGGCTCTCGGTTTCGTAACTAGTTGTGGGTGGAGGCCACAACCCCATTCTAAGAACAGGGTCTCGTGTTCCCCTGAGAGGCACCAGAAAGGAGCCTCAAATAATGACCTTAATTGGTTTTATATTGACGAAGACATCTAACACAGCTCCCGTTTCATGATCTTCTTCGAAGATGAAATCGGAGCCAACTCCAAATTGCTGTCTTCGATCTTACAGTCAAAGGGAAATTATTCCTATAATAAGTTTAGGTAAAGACTATTTCAACCAATAAAAAAGTGTTTTTTTTATAGAACAACCTGCAAAGCTTAACAGAAAGAATAAACATAAAAACGAAAAAAAACTTTCCTCCGAGTGCAGTGTGAAGAAACTTATCAGAGATATATTCTCCAAACGACAATGTTTTCTGTAGACTAATAAAAAAAATGAGAATAAAAGTTTATATTTTCAACCAATTCTCCACTATTTACAAATCCCGAATAATAAACAAATTCGCCAAGTAAATTTTTTCTTTAGATTCTCTCCAAGAAAACGTACCCTTCTGTACAGAGAAGGTTTAACAAAAAAAGTGTCTCTAACCAGAGTAGAAGTTTGAAAATCTGGGAGATGCGACAATCTGTGACACTCCTTTGTCGCTTTCCTAAATGCAATTTCTTTCAAAGTGCAACGTCCTAGTTGGAGACTCAAGTAAGCTGAGAGAGAGAGAGAGAGAGAGAGAGAGAGAGAGAGAGAGAGAGAGAGAGAGAGAGAGAGAGAGAGAGACTACACATTGCTGTGTAAGAATTTCCTGCAGAGTGGAATTGCGAGCACAACAGAAACTAGGGAATATAATAGTTAATGGTTGTTGGTGCCTAACAGCTGTGAGTGCGTCTGCGCGCGCTTGTGTATATGAGAGAGAGAGAGAGAGAAAGAGAGAGGAGAGAGAGAGAGTAGAGAGAGAGAGAGAGAGAGAGAGAGAGATAGAATACCTACTCAACGGGTCATATTGGTCCATTTAGAATTATGTCAGCTATGTCAGAGTACTTTCTACTCTTCAGGTCAAACAAGTGAAGGCCGTAAGATTCCACGGATTTGTGTCTGCCCTTAAATTAAACTATATCTTAATGTTTATGCAGAATTAATTACGGATTTCTTTCATCCTTAACCAAAATTACATACAGGCAGTCATTCACACTAATAAGTTACGAACACGTATGAGTCACTCTAACCTGAAAGCATTTTTTCTATCCATCTTTATTTATAGGGCATAACATTCTCTCTCTCTCTCTCTCTCTCTCTCTCTCTCCTCTCTCTCTCTCTCTATATATATATATATATATATATATATATATATATATATATATATATATATATATATATATATATATATATATATATATATATATATCTATATCTATATATATATATATATATATATATATATATATATATATATATATATATATATATATATATATATATATATATAGATTCAGGAACAAAATACTTTTGAGAGACAACATCGTGGCTGCTAAACACTGAATGAAAGCGTGTATTTGAGGTGTGTGAGTCATATCCATCAGACGCATTTTATTGGTTTGGTGTATTTAATCCCTGTCCTTAGGTAATGACGTGGGACAACTTGATGCTGGAATGGTTGGATTTAAAATTCCCGTAATGAGGTTGGGGCGGCTTAACGGCACCTCACTGTGGCCATCTTAAAAACTACGGGAGCTCCGTGTCACTATTCACATCAACTGGGCATTTAGCTTACAAAAAGTTTGTTCCACAGGAATAATTGGCGGATGGCAACTCAACGTATTTTGGTTGGGCAAGTGACTTTTCTGGTAGATTTCGGCGCAAT
Organism: Macrobrachium nipponense; assembly: GCF_015104395.2. Taxonomy (NCBI): domain Eukaryota; kingdom Metazoa; phylum Arthropoda; class Malacostraca; order Decapoda; family Palaemonidae; genus Macrobrachium; species Macrobrachium nipponense. The sequence goes on along the minus strand of NC_087214.1, from coordinate 54,538,011 downwards.
GAACAAATTTTATTCCATGCAATTGGTCATTTGGAATAAAAATTGTTCATTATATTTTAGGAGCTGTAAGCACATACCACGGATATAATAACTGCCCATGGAGCACGTAGGGATAGATGTAAGAAGTATTTCGAAACAGAAGAATATAAGAAGGGAACATTTTCAGTATTATAAAAATTAGGTAAAATGATGTCCCTAACACAAGTTGAATTAAATACTCTATTATGGTCTTCAAACACTAAATAATCGTTTCTGGTACCAAAATATCTATCAAATGGTGCTCTCTCTCTCTCTCTCGCTCGGTCTCTCTCTCTCGCTCTCTTCTCCTCTCCTCTCTCTCTTCTCTCTCTCTCTCTATCTCTCTCTCTCTCTCTCTAAGTTTAATTAAATACTTTTACATAATGACGAAAACAATCGCATTTTGTTGCTAATATTTTCCCCGAATTAATAAATGAGAATTGAAATATTAATTTCCTTTCCCTCAGTTACTTGTGATTCTTTCCTCTTGTATGCGCAAGCAAACGCTTTGACCGTCGCTTACGAATAAAAAGAAGCGGGAAAACAAAGTGATAAATCGAACGCAACTCCCAAGGCAGCGCGTTTCATTGGCAAGACTTTCCCCCATTCCAGAATGAGAATGACTTGACAAATGGAGGGACACTTCCCTCTTGCCTGTTTTCAGTTCTCCCTAATATCCTCCTATTACTCTCACCAATGGCTTCCTAAACATTAGGCTAATGGGGCCACGGGAATATAATCCTGATACTTGAACTGGCTACAGTTTTTCTATTATGTGCTACAATAAGCAGCCTTTGCTTCTTGATTAAAAACAAACAGTGAAAATGTATTGACTCAATTGGACTAATCCAGTCTTACATGAAATGCAGTGGTTGATTTCTAAAGAATATTTGCCTGACTTTTCATTCAAACAGTATATTTATCATCTTTCCATTTGTATGGCATCTGCACAAGAATCTAAACTAATTATAAGCTCTCCTTTATAGACCTCCTTTGCATTAATCTTTCTTTTTATTCAAACTTTCCGGGCATAAATATTTATTCATCTTTATGTGTCTTCCTGCTCATCTACATATTACTTGTGTCTAAATCTCTAGTCACTGCCCATTTCAGCCGACTAAGAAATGCAGTATTATAAAATCACAAACATAATTCTTGACTTGAATATTTTTCAGTATATTCAGTAGACTTTCTTACTGCATGGTCACTACCACACAGAATTTAATGTTATATCTACTTTAATATTGCATTACAATCCTCAACTTTTCAAAAACATGCAAATAACAGAAAATTAAGCCTCAGAGTAGCTTGGAAAAGACATTTCTACCTAAAATCTGGCAAAATTTTGTGATGTCCCATTTTAGTGCCCAAAGCTAATTCGCAGCTGCATCGAATGACCTTACTGAACGTTTTTCCTTAACTACAGAGCATCATTTCTTTTATGTCCCCAGCAAAACAGAATGGTATGATGACGTCATTAAAAGGAGTGTTTGCGGATCCTTCCGGCCGGGATGTTTACTGCTGCTTCAAATTCAGTCGACAAATAATAGTCGCTTCCTTTTGGAGGTCCCCGATTGGCTATTTGCATAATATAATCAAGTGGTCGATAATAAAGAACACGGGGTACAGTGAACGCAAAGCTTAAACTGAAAGCACAATGCTTGCTTCTTCATGGGTAAAAAGGTTTTGCATTTATATATATATATATATATATATATATATATATATATATATATATATATATATATATATATATATATATATAAAAGTCATATAACTTTTCCGTGATTCATAGACATATATCGAGCTACAATGTCCTTTAATATCTAATTCGCTCTACCTCGGAATTAATATATTTTCATATATGCTTAACCGAAGGGGAATTTTTTCTCGATAATAGACTTGCCTGGATCGGGCGCGAACCCAGGATCCTTCCAAATCCAGGAACGTCAGTGAAGCTTTTACCTACTACACTACCGCGAGAGGCTAAAAGTTGATGTCGCCTCTCACCCTGAAATACCTTTCGCGCGCGCAGGTAATTCGTTGGTTTGGAGACAACATCAACCCACCTCGACTCCGGTAGTGTTTGTAGTGCTTTTGACAGCACGTAGCCAATCTATAAGTCATATCACTTTTCCGTGATTCATATACATATATCGAGCTACAATGTCCTTTAATATCTAATTCGCTCTACCTCGGAATTAATATATTTTCATATATGCTTAACCGAAGGGGAATATTTTCTCGATAAGCATATATGAAAATATATTAATTCCGAGGTAGAGCGAATTAGATATTAAAGGACATTGTAGCTCGATATATATATATAATATATATATATATATATATATATATATATATATATATATATAATATATATAGATTATAATATATAGAAATTATATTAATTATATATATTAATATATATATAAATATTATATATATATATTATATATATTATATATATATTTAATAATATCAATATATATATATATATATATAATATATATCATAAACATCACCTGAAGAGAATAAGTTTAATATTTCAGACTATTCAGGAAGTAGTAGTGGAAGCTTCATGATCTATTAACTATTTTTCTATATAATAAATGTACATGAATTTTTTTATCACATCGCCGTGATTCATACACAGGATTTAAGCTACAAATGTCCTTTAATATCCAATTCGCTCTACCTCGGAATTAAATTACATTTGTAGCTTAATGCATATATGTACATATATACTAGCTGGCCAACGACGTACTGCCCGGGAAAACTCTGAATGACAACTGATAAACCTGCTCTCTCTCTCTCTCTTAGTTATATTGCCCAATATATTTGACATTTTATATTGCCCGTCTTCTCACCCCAAAGGAGCACCCCAATTCTTATCGGGGCTGAACTGAGAATTAAAGGACTTCGGGGGTGTCACTATTCATCTCAGCGACCTCGAAAAATATGGATTATCATTAGACAGTAATATCTGTCGCTTTCGGTTATTTTGAAATGTCACCTCACCTCCCCCCCCCCCCTCCCAGCCCATCCCCTTTGGTGCTAGTAGTGTCTTACCCCCTACCCTATTCTTTTCCAGACAGTAAGTAATATGTATACCGAATGATGTATGATAAACCCGTAAAGTTTATTTAGTTACTCTAGTAATGTCTTACACCCACATTGTTCTTCTCTAGATAGTAAGTTATATGTCTGGTTAAAACTGCTCAGTGCATGTCCTAGTTATGCTAGAACACAAACACACAAATTTTCATATATACAGATGTATACACACACACATATATATAGATTTACTATATACATACAGAAAATATTACTAGGTCATGAAGATACTTTTTCCTGCTGAATAGTCTGAACTATTCAACTTTCTCTTTTAAGGTGATATTCATGAAAAATGCTACGCACTTCCCACTGACGCTTTATCACATGGAAAAATCAGTTACAAGCGTTCATTTCATCGTAAATTTCAAGCAAAATCAATCTTTGCCTCAAAGCAAATTTCCAAATACTCATGACTGGGATCATTTCATTCCTCTGCTCTCCATTGCGTGTCATGAATCAACCCTCTGCCAGAAAAGGTTGAGCTCGCAAGCTTTTGTCGTCTTTATTCTGCGGCTCAGTTGGCCTAATAATTGCTCAGTTGTCGGCGTCGTCTCTTAATTAAAGGACACTGGTGGCTTTAATACGGCGGTTTTACCTGTTTACCTCATTTTCTTCTCTTCCTTTCGTTCTTAAAGATAAGAAGAACGTTCTGGCTCCTCACACGCTTACCTTTTCACCTTTATTATTATTATTATTATTATTATTATTATTATTATTATTATTATTATTATTATTATTATTATTATTATTACTATACACACACATATATACATATATTATATATATATTGAGAGAGAAGAGAGAGAGAGAGAGAGAGAGAGAGAGAGAGAGAGAGAGAGAGAGAGAGCCGTCTCCCCTAAACAGGGATGGGTCTGGGGAAAAACAAAAAAGCTGTCACCTCCACATTTATACTTCCCCAGGAGGACCATTGTTTAACCCTCTGTGCACCAAACCTCCCATGACATTAGTTGCCCCATACTACCATACAATGCTTTATCAGCTGGGAATCGAACCCCCTACACAGAACACCCACTCCACCATTCACTCCCATCTTACACAAATTCTCCACTGCCTGGATACAGAGGCCCTTCCTTTCCAAAACCTTTCTAACCCAACCCTCTCTTGGAGTCTTACTCTACTCCTTCCCTTTAACATTACTGAATGTCCACCTTTTTCACAAACCCATTATCCTCTATTCTCTCCACAAGACCAAAGCTTCACAAAATAATCCGGCCCTTAATTTCCATGACAAGAACTATTTCACCAGGAATATGGTACTATACGCGAACCCTTCCTCTCTAGAGTTTCCAACATTGCATTGTTCTATGCATTCACCTCACATGCATCGCTTCCATAAAGTAGAGTTGGCTTGTGAATGCCTTCACACATTCTTACTCTGGCTTCATAGACCCTATTCTATGTATCTTCCCACTCTTTTGTTCAAAACCTTCTTTACAATAACTATGCAGTGTCTTAGCTTTTATATCATCCTGCCGCCATCTCTATATTTACTCATAAATAATTTTATGAATCAAATACTTCCAAAATTCATCAGACACTCATCTGAACATTCACTCAACCATGTTCTTCATTTCGATAAATCCTCATAGCCTTATTCTTACTCTCACTTGCTCTCATGAAAAAAACTTTCAAACTCTTTTACTTATTTTCCTCTATCTTTTCTCTCCAAACATCGACCATTCCACACTGCACTTATGATCGGTTTTCTTCCACCAGAACTTTGCTTGTAGCTACTATCGTGCACAAAAGTCCGTTCCCTCAGCCATCCAGAGAGTGAACACGAATCCGCTGACTATGAAACACAGAATCAGTAGTAGAAACTAATGGAAGACCCAACAGATGTCGCACCGTCAGGGCATAAGGGAACGGGAAGGACGAGTGGGAAGCAGGTAAATTTCTTGAGCATAGGGTAAAGACTCCATATTCTAATTTCGTTAAGAAAGTGATCAAATTTTTGCTGTTGGTGATACTGGGTTTGAGTGCCAACTGAGCAGTTAAGGAAGTATGCAAAAAAAAAAAAAAAAAAAAAAAAAAAAAAAAAAAAAAAAAGTATGAGAAAGTGCTTAGGTAGTTGGTATTCATGAAATTATTTTTCTTATAGATTATCGTATCTTATCAAGAGACATGACTGTCCACAGAATCTATTTAATACATTTTAGCAGCAGTGTTTATGGTGGTGTTCTATAACTTGCAAGCCACCACTTATCAAATAAAACTAAAATTTGTAGGAGAAAATTAGCAACATTATCAGTTCACTTACGTTGTTGAGGCAGCAACCTCAAACTGCTGCAGGTGCAACCTCTATATGTAAACACTTACAGATCTGTTATATTTAGTTATACTGCGTGATTGGGCAAACATCCATAATGAACGTAGGCCGATAAGGGTGATGAAAACCGATTGCCAGTTTTTAAACGCTTACAAATTATGGCTATGGGTGATTTTTTTAAATACTAACACAAAAAGAAGGATTCAGACACTCTCACCATTGTGACGAATTCATATTAGGTAAAATGACAGAAAGAGAGAAACAGAGAAAAAAATATGAATACAATTTTTTTTGTGGATCAAGCGGCATAAGTTAGTGGCAGTAGATGGTAGGGTGTGGAATTTACCTCTTACCACAGCACTGGATAGCGTCATCCTTAAACCTTTGTAATATACTTATGTTAATTTAAAAAGTGTCAACACTACAATCGTTTGTGGATTCAATAATTTTCATGTCCAAGGCATTCTACATTAACAATAATCACAGTAACTGTGGATTAGTTTCTCTATTTGAAGACTCGTGCTACTATGAGGATTTTTTAATAATAATAATAATAATAATAATGCTTGTTTGTTGAAGCAACAAAAAATTAATTTCATACCTAGGCTAATAAAGAAAAACAAAAAATATGCACTATCCTGCCTCCTAAGTTTAAACACATTACCAGTAAATAATAAGCAATTTTCATTCAAAATCTGGCCTAAACAAACGGGAAACCCTCTGCATACGAAATAAGACAGAAATCAGCAAAGTTATTAACAAATACAAAACAATGAGCGCGAAATTATTGCTGTTTTAATCAGCATTGGAACTTGCCACAAAAACCGCCCCTTAAACCACACAATCCCGGAAATTCAAATAAAAAACAAAAGATATTTACGAACAAGAATAAGAGTAAAAGTTCAAGTTATTATATAAATAAAGGAACACTTACGTCGTCACTGGCAAGGAAGGATCCTGAATTGTCAGAGTCAACGGTGATTTGCTCAGACTAAATTTCATCTTATTTTTCACGACACTGGAACCCAGTTTCTTGTAAAGGCACTTTTTTTTTTTTTAATAACACTCACATGGGCCTCCCCTCTATTCTTCTTAGCTGTCTATAATGCCTGGCTATTGATTAGTTACATTATAATCAGAGGAAGTTGTGCGAACAAAACTCACTTGTTCAGTAAACGACAACTGATCGCAAAGTGAGAAAGGTAGGGGTAGGACGTAGGTTGGGTTCGAGCAGCGGAGAGGTTGGCTGATACCAATTTTCATTTTGATTTATTCTCAGGAAACAACTTTGCTGTTTTAATATTGAATGTTACATATAGAAGAACATAAGTGCAAAGGCAATATTATTCTGATAACATTATATATTTAGAATTAATATTTTCCCTTACGAATGCTAGCGCTGTTTACTTGACGCAATTGGAAATGGACTGAAATTAATTTCGTCTATATTTCAAAATCAATGAAAAAAGCAGGTTTAAAAAGACTTTGCTTGTTTCTTCATAGCAATAAATCTGGTTTTATCCTCAGGGGAATATTCAGGCAACGCACAAATTTCTGGAGAACAGAGCTGATGCAAATACTCTACAGTTCATTAACCTCCAGTTTATGGAGCTGTAAAGGGTTTTCTTATCTAAATGTATTAAAATTCTCCCGGTTACAAAATATGAATATTAAGAACAAATGCAGAACTTATTGACTCCCCCTGATTCAATGCAGCAAGCAACTGCAAAAGGGAATGAATCCAAGTCTAATGTGTCTCTCTGAAATTATTTTTTTTATCTTTTATTTGCAAATATCTAATGTACCAATACATTATTTTATTACAATATTATGTTGAGGAACAATATGATTTTTTTTTTCATATACGGCGCTTAATAACTTAAATAGCTCTTTGTATAATTGTACAAATATTCAGCGTACAATCATTTCATCACACTTTATAAGAGTAGTCTTCAATTGAGTCACATACAATAATTAATACCTATCTTAAATAGAATTCGAACTAACAGACCGTAAGGGGAACAACATCGTACAAAATTGAGCCAGCCTTTTCTAATAAAAACATCTCCCATAGACATCCTACCACTTATGGCTTTCGCTACCTAAGTGAATAACGGTGGGCGGTGGCCCCGTTATTATATGTATTGCGCAAAACCCATCTATCATGATTGAGTTTACTCTTAAGATATATTATCAAATCAGACAACGACATCTTTTTCTCTACCCACCCACATTGCATACACGCAACCTATCAATAAAACTAACGCAATATTATCGTCTCGTTTCGATATACAGTGGAAATTAAACATTAAGATCCCCATAAGGTAATCCGGATTCATACAACAAATCTCAACCAACACTTTTTGAAAATGAAACAAAATTGGCTTAATGTGGTCAGAAAAAAAATGCAATATGAATTCTGTTTCACTGCAGTTGTCACATAACCTGAACTTTTAATGTTTAAAATCTTCAGTCTGTGGTATGTTGCCAAAATCCCATGCATATATTTGTATATAAATTCCCTCTCCAAAGTACCTATAAAAGTAACATTAATACGCTTCCAAATTAATACCCAATCTAGTAGCGGGTAATCCCTCTCAATGCTTGGTTTTGAAGACAATTTGAGGTAATAATAAGTTGCCTTGCATGTAACATATATACGGAAATAGAACGACAGTGTCACATAAGATACGTCAACTATATCTCTTAACGATAACAGGTAATTAAATCTAAGTTTACAATAATACACACTCAAACCAATCGAATGCAACACAATCTGCTCGTTGTCAGGAAGCCTTAACTCCTTCACTTCTTACTCTTCAAATTATTTATAGTTTTGTGCCCATTTTCCCGACGTTCTTTCCCGTCAGTTGCAGTCTTCGTAATGACTCCAGTTTCTCATTACCTACCCAAATCCTCGTTCATGTCGATTAGTCGTGTATGGTGATACGAAGTAGATTAAAAACAATGGTATGAGTAAAAGGATTAATATTTTGAATAAAAGAATTATGTTAATTACCATGAAATTTAACCTTTCAAAGATCAAGCCACGACACTAACTACTATACCAGCGGACCAGCTTTTAAAATCAAGGTTGAACCCTTGTGTATTACGTAAATGACAACAGCATCAGCCACTGAATTCATTCCCCTGCAGAAAAGGCTCATCATCGACAGCATACTGAACCTTTCAACACACTTTTCGGACATACACTCTAATCATCAGAAACTGAACTCTCTTCTTCCTTCCTTCCTTCCTTCCATACAGTCTACTTCTCTAATCAGTATCCCTGACGTT
>NC_087214.1:54524292-54526792 GCF_015104395.2 Macrobrachium nipponense | reverse complement strand
CTGTTGCCTTCCGTCATAATCAATGACCAAGTCATCTGATATCTGGGCCAAGATTATGGAACAAGTTCCCTATTATCATCGCTCACCCATGATCGCTATGTCACGGCTACAGGACGACACAAATGTTCCAAATATGATTCGAACACAAAACGATTACACAAAGGAGTGTCCACACTTCAGTAAAGCATGTCATAAACAGAAGTCGGGAACTTATCGCATACACATCAATCGCATACTCATCAAAAACAGGTCAAAAACAAGTCAAAGACCGTTGGTGGAGAACAAACCTTAGGCACATGTTGGGTGATCGTAAGCAGCACCAGTTACAACTTCCACAAAGTTGACAACTTGTATTCAGCCTGTTTGCGAATTACGTGCGGAAAGTCACCGACGTGCGTTTATGAAGATGTTTTACCGCATGTGAACGCACCTTAAGTATTCTAAAAAAAATGTTTAATTTACCAAAGCTGAAATGGACGGTGCCCGCAACATGTCAATTTCCTAATTGTATCGAAAGTTCAGTGACTAATGTGGAAACAATATTCATTTAAGGATAAGGATATCGGTATTGCTTTCTTCGACCTGGAGTCAGGAATCATTCAAAAACATGATCTGCTAAACTGAAATTCATTCGAAGGATGTTGTAGCCCTCCAACTTTTAACTCCTCGGGTAAGTTACAATAGCTCACCTAATTTTTTTACAATATTTACCTATATGAATAGTCACTAATACTGTACTGTTGAATAACCAAAAGAAAATATCAACCTTACTCATATATCATTCTAGTTTGAAATTAAGTCAATGTATAGTGAAAAGATGTGATGAAGTTTGTATAAACATCGAGATATTGTTAAAATTAGCTAAAACCTCCACAATAATGCACTGTAACCATGTATTTGAAAAGTACATATTCTTAATGGATTTACATTTACATTATTGACGTTTTTAATTCATTCCAGCGAGCTATAAGAGTCTGTGGTATATGTATTATTACTAGGAACATTCAAGTTATATTTAGACTCATTAATTACGTATACATACACATTTCACAGACTCAAACACACACACACACACACATAGACATCAAACCTTATACCAACCAAAAACTGAAACCTTTGAATCAAACCATTTCGATCAGTCCTCCATCGGTTGAGTCGGCTGCTCAGAGACGAGTGAACCTTGTTTCAGTAAGAAATGATCCTAAGAATCATGAAAGTGGAATACGTTGCCCAGACAACAACAGTTTCTGATTTGATTACGACACATGCGACAGAAAGTGACCAATTATATTAGAGCTTAACCTCTAATTTGACTTGAAAGAATTTTATTTGATTTTATCACATAAGAGATAACGGTGAGAAGTGAAACATCGTTCTCTCTCTCTCTCTCTCTCTCTCTCTCTCTCTCTCTCTCTCTCTCTCTCTCTCTCTCTCGTCTAATAGCCTCTCGTTGGCTTAATAACTAGAAACAAGGTGACATTTTATACATCATAAGATTGTTACAAATTAATCTTTCTAAATGGAGTTACTAGGAAAAAATAAAACTTATAAAATTTCATAACAGGAAAAGATGGATGAAGAAGGCGCCATTAGACCATCGATATACTCTCAAGATACATTTGGTATCTATGGCTCACAAACATTGATGACAAAGGGGAGTAAGGGCCGATGGGAGTAAGAAGCAATCCAAGAAAGTAATATCGGTCAGTACTTTGTCTTCCGTTGTCATAAAAAAAAGACCAGGAAATGAGAGCAAGAGTTGGGTGAGTACGCAAGAATCGTATTGTTTCCAGAGATGTGTTTCAGAAGCAGTCAGTCATGAGTGTCTGTGATCATTTCCATCACATTTCACGATGAAGAGTAAGTCTAGTGAATTTAAGCAATTCACTCGCTTCTGGGTCGGGAAGCTGGTCAGGTTCTTTGGTATGTCGGGCGCTGAGAGGGAGCCCCGCCGGGAAATACCCGGGTACGGAGTACTTAGGCTCCAAATCCTTTGAAGACTTGTGGGATCGAATTGCTACGCCCTGGAATCTCACCTGAAACACCGGGGTTCTGTGAATCACATTCCCATGTGTTCATTTCCACATAATACATATATGCCCTGGTAGGCATGACCAAATCGTGGGGTCTAAGGTTGCTTGTGTTTAATGCTTGCGCATTGGTATATATGTAATATAAATTTATATGTATGAAATATATATTATATATATATATAAGTATATATATTTAAGTATAACAAAAAATTCATATATAGTATATATATATATATATATATATATATATATATATATATATATAGTATATATATATATATATATATATATATATATATATATATATAATAAGTACTATATATATATATATATATATATATATATATATATATATATATATATATATATATATATATATGTACGTGTGTGTTCTACATCTGAGTCACCCGAATCGGAGTCACAATCATCTGGACAAAGTCCACAACAACAGATGTTCAAGTTTAGAG
>NC_087214.1:54438677-54523792 GCF_015104395.2 Macrobrachium nipponense | reverse complement strand
AAGAATCGACTCCCATAATAACCCCTATGACAAGTCAAGACCTATGCCCCCATTATACTTAAGAGGGTAATGGTGCCCCTTGTGACACAGCCACACTCTCAGCTCTATTACACTGTGTCTTATAACTGTCTCTTTGTTTCTCTTCCTTCGGTGTCTTCTAGGCCTATGGAGGTCTTTCTCTCCTCAACTTATGCCTTCTTTATTTCTGCATGCTTATTTGAGTTACGTAAGGTCGTATACGATCTGATGCTAGTTGTCTTTGTAATAATAAGAATTTGGAATGCGGCTGTTGATATTATAATTATAATTAAAGAGTAGTAGGTATGCTGTTATTTGATAGACAAGGCTTTTATTGGTAGATAGCTAAATCCCATTATTACAAGAGAGCGCCACGAAAACCGAGTTAATTCTTCTGTCGGTAACAGCAAGTAATAATATTATTACGACAAAAGTTGAACAGACGGGTTTTCTCGCCCCCACATGATGAGAAAATAAACCTACAGAATAGATTAAGTTATATTATTTCCTTAAAGGAGAAAATTAGAGAGAGGGAGCAGAAGTTATAAACGTGTGCTTGAAAGGGTGGGAGTGAAGGTTGGAGGGAAAAATGTTTGGGGAAGATGTGTGGAGGGCGGTGGCCACGGTGGAGGGGCGGGTTTCATCGTGCGTCTGGAGACTCAGTTCCAGTGTTACCAGATCACATCCAGCCCTTGTGGCTGAAATGTGTTTACTTATATGTGTGGCCGACTGAACATCTCAGGTGGTCCTTGAATTACATTCATTGCGGCGTTTCAAAACACAAAGGTTTCGTTTTCAAATTATAAAGACAAAACACAATAAAATTAACATTAAAAGCGCTAAAATACAAATACAAGACATGATACATTATAAATAACGAAATTTAAACCAGTTGTAGCAGAACCAACCATCAAGAAATAAAAGAAGGACGGAAGTCAGAAGGAACAAACCAGAAATGACAAAATGCAACAGCTCACAGAAGGTCAAGAGTTGTGGAGGAAGACTGCACAGTGTTCAATTGAGGAACAAGTGGTTCAATAAACAAGGACTCCAGAATATTCAGTAGTTTGCAATGTCCCAATATTTCAAAATCTGTGTACTTGTATATTATGTTTGCATTTATTAGCGTGTCGTCTGGTGTTGGACAGTTCAGGATTAGTTATGGGTTCTCCATTAAGCCCTGTACACACTATGCATCATGATGCTCGCAGTGTTAGATGGATGCGTTGAAAAACGAATTTTTCAACACGAAGCAGCATCACCACGTGTTGTTGGGGCAGAGCCATTTCATTGCGCAGCTCAGGGATGCACCAATGTTTCAGAGGGGGAGGATGTCTACTCACCACCACCCGCCAAACCTCTTGAGTGGACAAGGACTAACACTACATTTTATTGAATTACTGAAGGAACATCCATCTGTTTGGAACATCAAAATATGAGAAACATCAGGAGTGCAAGCTTGGAAACCATAAAATCGGAGTATCGAGTTTTGTAAACTGTACATTGCGGAATGAAGACATTACTAAAAAGCTGCACACCCTGAAGAGACAATTCTATGGGGAAATGTCTGCAATCAAAGCATCACAGAAGTCTGGAGCTCCGAAGTTGGGGGATGGTGCTTTTGATGAGCTGCGTTTCCTGTATAAAAAAATATTTGTGTACTTTGTACCTATGATTTGAACCTTACCTTCAAATAATCCTCCCTAAGGACATTATAGATGGCTTCACAGGTTTCGGGGATGATTAGACGAGGCTCTGTTTTGAAATCCTGGTTGATTATTGGAGGCTTGCATACGATCCTCCAGTTGCAAGAACGAGCTCCTGGTGATATGCTGTCTCGAAAGCTGGTGTCCTGCTTACAAATATATGGTTAGATTTTTCCCAACAATTTATAAAATGCAAGAATTGGCATTCCTGTGTAATTTTCAAAGTCTGTTGGATTTTCGACTTGAAGCTCCAAAAATATTCCATAGAAGCTTCCCTTCAGAGGTTGCCGAGAAAGCCATTGCCTTTACACACAAGGTTTCTACGTTTATTTCCTCAAAAGTTTTTCTTTTTTTTTGCAGCACACAGAGCAACTACACCCCACAGTAGTCTCTCCTGGCAAAGTACATCATCCGCAGACATCCTGCCGTTGAAAGCTGAACTGCGAGAACAAGTGAGTAGTGTTGCAGGACAGTTTGGCCGCTATTAATTTTTTTCAACACCACTACTGCATCACGTAACTGATACATGATGGCATAGTGTATACCATGCTTTAGGCCCATATTTGCTGGCACTTTTATGTGCTCCCTGGAAGAGCATTTTTTAGACACCTGTCCTTTAGTTACCATCCGCTGTTCTACAAAAGCTACGTTGACGATACCTTCGCGCTTTTTAAATCCAAGTATGACGCTGAAAGGTGTCTTGATTTTATCAATAGGGCACAACCAAATATAAAATGTGTAATGGATTGTGGTAAACGACAGTAAACTAGCTTTCGTCGATGTTTATAGTCTTACGACAATATGGCCATTTTAACACTTCAGTTTACAGGAAGAGAACTTTTACAGGACTAGGTTCAAATTTTTTATAGTCACTGTTTTTATGGCTTTGAATTAAACTCGTCAGCGTTACTTCATTGTGCCTTCTCACTGACATCTAGTTAGGAGGTTTTTCACGAAGATATCCACATTTTATGTCAATATTTTACAAGCAATTACTTTCCCACCAGACTTTTTCACTGGTATGTTTTTAAACTTCTTAATAACGTTACCATTCCAAACGTCCTCCCTTACCTACTGTGCCTAAGATTCCATTTTATGGAATCTTAGGCGCAGTTTATCAGAAATGTTCCTTTAATACAAAAACTTCTATGATGCACTAAGAAAACTCATATTTAATTATATACCAGCGCTCAGATTTAATATCATCCCGACAAATCCACTTTGTTTAGGTAGTTTGTTTAAATTCAAGGATAAACTTGACCCTTTGATGACCTCATGTGTTACGTACAAGTTTAATTGGTCCTAGATGTAATCTGGGGACCTACGTGGGATCCACACAGAGGTTACTAAGGGTCAGAATTCATTGCCATAAGGGCGTTAGCTATCGAACTGGTAACAACAAACTTGCTAATCCTGAATTTTCTAATATCAGACAACACGCCAATAAATGCAAACATAATATACAATACAAAGACTTTGAAATATTGGGACGGGCACCGAATGGCAAACTATTGACAATGTTGGAGTCCTTGTTTATTAAACAGCTTGTTCCTGAATTGAACACTGAGCAGTCTTCCTCGAACATCTCTTGACATTTTGTCATTTCTGGTTTGTTCCTTCTGACTTACCGTCCTTCCTTCTCTCTCGATGGTTGGTTCTGTTACAACTGGGTTTTATCTTGTTATTTATAATGTATTATGTTTTGTATTCGTATTTTAATGTTAATTTTATTGTTTTTTTTTTTGTGTTTATAACTTGAAAACGAAACCTTTGTTTTCTGAAAAGTCGCAACAAATGTTTTTTGAGGACCACTTGAGATGTACTTCAACCTTCAGCAGTCGTCTATATATTATATATATATATATATATATATATATATATATATATATATATATATATATATATATATATATATGTATGTACTGTATACATATATATATATAGATATATATATATATATATATATATATATATATATATATATATAAGGTATGTATGTATATATATGTATGATATATATATATATATAGATATATATATATATATACATATAATATATAGATATATATATATATATATTGTATATATATATATATTGTATGTATTTTAAAGAGATACATATATTAGAGAGAGAGAGAGAGAGAGAGAGAGAGGAGAAGCATACTACCACTTGTGATTTCACCTTTATGAAATTAGTTGTCTTAATTATATCAATTCAGTGGTCTCTAGTAATTAACGGCCTAAAATACAAACTGCATAAACCATCTGTGATATACTAATCCCTACAAAGGATTTAAATTCGACTTCATTTTATGGACCAATCACCCCTGAACTTTTTAATCTGGAATGATTAGACGAAGTTTTGTTGATTTAAGTATCAAAGTAAGAACGGGAATCATGTGGTAATCATTAAAGAAAGATATAATGTTATCAGTTTATGCTTCTATGTTGTTTATTTCTGAGAGGGAAATCGCTCTAAATTGAGGGATTTGGGGTTTATTTAACTTTTATTATATATTTTTTTTCACGGTTTTTTTTTTTTTTTAGTTTTTTTTAACCAAAGAATCAAACGCGACAAATGCTTTGCTTTTGTTTTACCGAAGTCAAGAAAATCTATGTTCTTTGGATTTTATTCATTTCTTCCTTCCCAATTACATGGAATGGGAGGGGATGGAACGGGGTAGAGTTATTGATTTTATTCCATCTGTAGCGTCCTTTTGGCCGTAAATATACCCAACTTTTAACCTTGTGGTTTACTTCAGTTCCCGCTTCCTTTCTTAAACTCTTGTTGCCTAACCTCTCCATTACTGCTTAGTATAACTGTGTGGTTTTCTCCTGTTCCATCTGTAGATGCTTGTAGTTGATTTCCCTCATTTTGTGGCTCTCTTCATCTAACCGTCCATCCACTCCAACTCCATCTTTGCTCTGTCCGAAGCGCTGAACGGCCCACAGTGACCAAGATACCACAAACTTCAAGCAGGAAAACGTTCGTCCTCTGATGAATGCCCCTTGCTTTAATTAAGGCTCTCATCGGGTGTGGTTATCAACTATTCAGGAAATGAATAATATAGCACCGATCTGTCTCGCTTTGTGGTATCCGTCGGGGTTAATATCCCCCCCAACAAAACCCTCAGGAATAATGATAATGGACACCGTTGCGATGACTGATGAGCAGGAGTGAGAGGAAAGCTGCCGATAAAACTCTTGACAAATAGCCACAGGCTTTTATTGATTGATGAATGAGAAAGAGATGTTTGATTAGGGTTATTTATGAATGATTCTGTATTAGTAAGTCGTAGGTATAAGTGGTGGTAAAGTAGGGAGGCAATCATATTCTATCTAGAAAATGGAAAAGGGGTCAGACTCATAAAACAAGAATTTTCCCAGAAAAATCTGTCGTTTTTGATGATGAAAAAACTTTTAAGAATAGAGACCTGGAACACATTTCTAAAATATGACAAGGCTTGTGTTTGCCCGACATGTAGACAGAACTGATGCCTTAAAGTCTCTGAGAACCTCTGCCATATCATTAGTGGCTGCCCAGAAGCGAGAACAAGTGCTGCCACAAGACCAGCTGAATTCCAACCGACCGTGAAATCCAGTAATACGTGTTTTTATTTGACAAAGGTTTTATGAAATATTGTCGTTGAACGATGAAAAGCACGAACAGATGAGCTCCAGAATAACGAAATACGAGGAAAGGAGGTGAAGTGTTGAGAAGAGAGCCTGCAGGTACACTAACAGCTCATTGGAAATTAATGAGTCAATAAGAGCTGTAACTAATTGTTAGTGTTGGGCGATACCTGTCGTGAAACTGCTCAGTCTTAAGTTGTTAAAAGCTGAAAATTTATTCAAAGATAAAAATATGATTTTGGCATTTTGATGAAATTACTCTACAATGAAAGCTTTTTTCCAGAAAATTAAATATGTAACTAAAATGGAGAGAGAGAGAGAGAGAGAGAGAGAGCCAGAGAGAGAGAGAGAGAGAGAGAGGGATGCTGACATAAATCTACACTCAAACATTACACACAACACACACACACACACACACCTAGATATATATATATATATATATATATATATATATGTATAGCTGAATCACGAAAGTTTGGAACATGATAAATCCATAAATAAAGGTATAAGCCACGGAGGAAAAACTCCGTTGTTTATTTTTCCTTCGTGGCTTATACCCTGACACCACACACACACACACACACACACACACACACACACACACAACTATATATATATATGATATATATATATATATATATATGTGTGTGTGTGTGTGTGTGTGTGTGTGTGTGTGTGTGTTGAGAGAGAGAGAGAGAGAGAGGGGCGCGGGTGGTGGGGTTGGAGTTTCATATTAGTGAGAAACGACAGAAAGAACACGAGATTCAATATATGTAAAAAAATGACGACGGCCATCTTGTTATGTCTGTGTATATCAGAAATTCTGGGCACAGGTAATTTTGTCTTAAGGGAATTATGATTTTTAACAAGTCACCAAGTCATTCAAAATGAAGAACGTTTGCGTAATTAATGAATGTAAAGAAATCTCATGTTTCCTGGAGATTCAAAAACTGTTAATACACTTATTGGCACTATTCTAAGACTGACCAGAAATACAGTCCGTCTTAGAGTGGAAATAAAATCCATGTGAATAGGTTTCATCTACTGAAATAAAATAATAAATAACTAATAATAACTAATAATAATAATAATAATACTCAATAAAAAATAATAATAATAAATTAACATCGCAGATTAATAAATTAACATCACAGATTAACATTGCCACCTTCACACTCTCTTTTCTGTTCCTCGGTCAGAATCAGCTGGATCTAATTTTGCCAAAACTGTGGCCGTTAAGGATCAGCAGCAGCTCTCAGATATAAAATATCCTCTCTCCTCGCTCTCTCTCTCTCTCTCTCTCTCTCTCTCTCTCTCTCTCTGCGTGAATCTTATATTAAGTAGATATTATTATTCCTATCTAAATGATTGCAATACGATAAGAGTTATAACTCACATTCTTTGTTGTACGTTATATTAAGTAGGTATTTACTGCTATCTATATGAAAACCGAGCAATGTCTTAAAAAAAAAAAAAAAAAAAAAAAAAAAAAAAAAAAAAAAAAAAAAAAAAAAAGGAGTCGATGTGGCTCTCGCAATATATATTGTATACATATATATTATTGAGCCACATTGACTCCTTTTTTTTTAATATAAGAGTACAACATAGAATGTGAGTTATAACTCGTATCGTATAATACTATAATGATAAGAGTAAAAGGAAAAATATAAGAGAAAGCTGAGTAATCCACTTTCACTTAATTAGACTTTGTACCTCCGGGAGGAATTTAGAGTTTTGGCAAGTCCTGGGAAAAGAAACTCAAAATTTCTAAGTGGTTACTGCTAGAAAGAAAACTTTATTAAAATATATTATATGTTTAAAATGAGGTGCGCACAACATTTCTCCTGCTGGTGAGAAGTTCGGACGTTTCTGTCGGAAATTTATGCTGGAAAATCCGCTTCAGCAGAATTGTTCGCGTTAGTTTAAACAGTTTGAGGATAAGTGAAAAGTCTGGCTCATTACTCTGACCCAGCGCCCAGATGCATAAATATTCCAACGGTTTTTTTTTTTTTTTTTTTTTGTTTTTTTTTTTTGTCTCCTTTTTCTTTTTGTTTTCTATTTCCTCCTCTTGTTGCATCACACAAACACACGAAGCAATGCAAGGACAGGGTGACGAGGCGGCATATTTCCTCCTTCATCTCTCCTCTCTCGGTCTCTCTCTCGTCCTCTCTCATCACGATCTCAATCCTCTCCTCTCTCTCTCTCTGACAGAAGTATGCACTGAAAAGTAAGCGATAACTAAATTGCTATTTTCTGTGCTTGATCTTTGTAATCCTGTGCCACCTGATTCATGAGACAAGATTTCTTGAAATAGAATTTTGTCCTTTTGTATAAAGTCATCGATGTCACTGTGGAAGCGTTACCCTCATTTCTCCGAAGCTTTTAATTTAATTTCCAGCAAGCGTGGATGAAGATATTGAAATTATTAGCAATGAATCGACATGTTCAAAGGGCTAATAAACAGCCATGTGCATTCGATAACATTCGATAACATACCAACGGTTTTTTTTTTTTCCTTTCCTACTTTACTTTTTGTTTTTCTATTTCCTCTCTTGCTACTTACAACACACGAGCACAGACACGCATATTCTTTCTCTCTCTCGCTCTACTCTCGTCTCTCATCTCACTGCTCTCTCGCTACTCTCAATCTGACAGAAGTATGCACTGAGTAAGCGATACTAAATTGCTATTTTCTGTGCTTGATCTTTTGTAATCCTGTTGCCAACCTGATTCATGAGACAAGATTCTTGAAATCCTAGAATTTTTGTCCCTTTTGTATAAAGTACATCGATGTCACTGTGGAAGCGTTACCCTCATTTCTCCGAAGCTTTTAATTTAATTTCCAGCAAGCGTAGATGAAGATATTGAAATTATTAGCAATGAATCGACATTTCAAAGGGCTAAACAGCCTGTGCATTCGATAACAGTAGATTCTACTGCTTTAAATTTTCATTTAATTTCATTTAACTATTATTATGATAAATTATTTGTCGTAGCCTTCGTAAGTTATGTTCTTAAGTATCCTTGAAATGGTTTCTTTATACTATTACTTAACCCGCCCTCGATCTTTGGGCCACCTGGCGAAGAGCAGAATCTTCCATAAGATGAAAACAATATTTGTCTTATAATCGTCATGTATTTATATTCGCACAACATCAGTCCCTTGCAGCTAACTTGAAAAATCTGCGGAGTTAATTCACATAGAGTTCATGAAACAATTAAGCATAATTCAAAATAGTTTCTTTAAAGTACTAGATAATGTCCGGAAGTTTATTTGAGGGTTTATGAAATCTTTTGACGAGATGAACCTGAAGATAAAAACTCATTTTTCAAACACTAAATCACAGCCAGTGAGGTCAATATGACGTTTATGAGGAATAAGTTCTAATTACGTCAAAAGTCTGTTTGTATCCCAGTCCCAGTAAATTTCAGCGGAGTTTGAGTAGTCCAGGTGAGAACAAATACTCTCCGTTTGTTGAATGTAGCCTCTTTATCAATGCTAAATTTGTTTGCATAAATCCTAAAACCAAGTTTTAATCGTTTTCCGGTTAATCTGTGATTAAATCATTCATTTGCCCATTTTATTCTCTGGAAAGAGAGTAGTAATCAGTGATCACTTCCGACTTTTCCCACTTCAGAGGAGATCTAAGCCGGACTTTTTTCAATTCTGGTAATGAAATGATCCTTTAAATACTTTAGAGTCGAAGCAAAGCTTTTTAAAAATGAACCCACTTGGCTTGTGCCCCAGAGAGTAAAGCATGGATGAAAACGTGTATCCCTGCATAGAAATTATTCTTGTGGATCCGGAGAAAAGAATTCGTGGAAACCGGCGGACTGAGAGAGAGAGAGAGAGAGGAGAGAGAGAGAGAGAGAGAGAGAGCACGTTCTCGTAATTCAAAAGAGTTGTGCTCTTCCTTCTCACTTTCAGGATAGCCAAATTCGCAACAGATGGAGATCGATGATGTCGTAGGCCTTTTTGCTAAATAAGGAACTCTCTCTCTCTCTCTCTCTCTCTCTCTCGTCAATGAAAATTTTGTAATTAGTACTGAGATGAATCAACTTGATTAGGTAGATACAGAATGTTTACGGTAATGCACTGTTTTTTATGTACCCCGTCTTTCATACACAAGTGATCTTTAACAACAAGCAGTATAAGTAAGTGTGCTGACTCAGCAAGTACTGCACGTACCCATTAAGATTCATATTGGTAACCTGAAGAACTGTAATTATTTGGAAATGAAAGACCTTATTTTTGTTTGTAAACATAAGCAGGGACTGTTCACGATTCCTTTCCTTTTTATGCAGCACGAAATATTTCAAAGTCTTATTACAAATAACATATCTTAATCGTTATAAATCCGCCCTCGAAGTTTTCTCTGCATAAAATGAATAATTTTTATCAGAACCTTCCATGGATAAAAGAACTTTTAGAGAATGTGTAAGAGGTTAAATAAAGGTGAATACATCTACGGGAACATCCTACCACAGTGTTCACGACCTTCATGCAATGCTACATTGAAAGCAGAACAGCAAAAGGAAACCTGAAGAGGAGATAAGGACGACAGTAGTTGATTATAAATTTAAAATGCATCTCTCTATTTTGCAACCGGAACGTTTCAACTGCATTGTTCTGGAAATATTACGATGGAAATTTTAATTCCTGTGATAATTATTGAGTGAATAAATAGGAAGAGATAAGTGGGAAAGTGAACGACCTGATAGTGGTGTATCTTCAAGGTATACTATATTTTGAAAAAAGATTGTTATTAATTATTTTTATTATTATTATTATTAGTTTTATTATGATTATTATTATTATTATTATTATATTAAATTATTATTATTATTATTTTATTATTATTGCTTCTTTGCTATTTAATTTATTGTATGTATTTGTGGTAAAAAAAAAAAAATGGCGTTCTGTCGTAGCTTTTTCGCCAATATGGTCAAGAGAAATACTTTATCATCTCTCGAATGAAAGTGATGAATTTTGTATTTGCGGTATAAGCTTCATTTTCACACTCAGTTTATTTTTTCTTGATTCACGCCCCCCCCCCCCCCCCCCATCAAAGATGATATGAGATTTACAATTTAAAATGTCAATATTGATTATTATTGACGAATAATAATAAAAGTTTCAAAAAAATGTCAAACTATAAACAGTCAAGTTACAAGTGAAAGGACTCTTCATATTCACAATTACTTTCATTAGTAATTATTGTTATCATATTTCATTCCATTATTAGAAAATCCGTGAGATCAGTAGGATATTCATTCTCTGTATAGGTTTTGCTCAGTCAATGGC
Organism: Macrobrachium nipponense; assembly: GCF_015104395.2. Classification (NCBI taxonomy): domain Eukaryota; kingdom Metazoa; phylum Arthropoda; class Malacostraca; order Decapoda; family Palaemonidae; genus Macrobrachium; species Macrobrachium nipponense. The sequence continues at coordinate 54,513,130 of NC_087214.1, read as the reverse complement.
TGTTTGGAAAAAAAAATAATTCATGCAGTTTTAAACTCGGGGTGTCATTATTTCAGTGTTGCAAAGTTGGGTTTCCCCGCCTTTCATTTCTCAAAGTAAAATACTGTACCACATTGCAGCCATTTTCCTTCATTAATTTTCAAATTCTTGCCTTAATATTAACTTGCACAGGAGGATTGGTTGGTTGTCGTCTAAGTTTTATATTGTTTTTTCATTGTTTTTGTTGCTTAGCCAGTTGCCTAGGCTCTTTCATCTAACCCATTTTTAATTGCTAATTTTTTTTTTTCAGTCATTAGTTTTGTTTTTCCATTCACCTGCCATTTCTACCTAACCCTGACAGCGAGTCAACGAGAGGATTAACGAGAGAATGTTCCTCTCTCTCTCAATTACCGCCTCGACCTTAAAGTGTCGTTTGAGGCTGATGTTTTTCCCTCCGGAATTCTTCTCTTGGTGAATCAGGCAAAGAATTTGGTTTCAAGTTGCTGTCGCCCTACAGAAGTGTCCTCCCGCAATGGGCAATCTCCGTTTGTCTGCGTTTGCAGCCTTTAATAAACTCTATTCTCAATTGAGCAGATATAGGTCTTACTTAGCAAAGGCTCATTATCCTTCTGAAGAGGTCACGTAAAAGGTCGCCATTTACATAGGGAGCATGTTTCGTTTTTATCAAGTTTCGTGCCATATTTTTCATCTACTCTAAAAATTAATAATTTGACATCATATATTCCTCTCCTACCATTCCTTGACTTATATACGAGTCATCAGACTGCTGAGCTCTTCAATATCTTCTCTGCTGACATTTTTTCATTGTAACACTCATACGCACGTGCACACGCCTGCATAAACACGCAAAATTACAATCATACTGTTCTAGGTTCCAGATAAATGTCGAATCTCTCTCTCTCCTCTCTCTGGTTTAGTCGTAAAATGCGTTGTAATGATAAATACGCCAAATGTTCTCCATGACTGTGTGAATTATAAAGTTATTCACGATGCACATCAGAATGATAGAATATTTCTCCTACCTTTAAAACCTCCTGCTGAAGCACAAACCAAAATATATGACTTATTTTTAGACATGTAACCTTCGGAACAAATCCCCTTTAGAAGTTTATGACGCAAATACTCATTATTTGGTTCCGAAAAGTCAAATAAATTTTGGCATTTTCCATTTTTTTAACAACCGAAATAAGCTGCCAGCGACGCAGATAATTCTGGCTGTCTAAAATTAATGATTATTTAAAACTCTTTGTGCTGTGCCTTTTTATTCCCTTTGCCATCTAAATAGTTTTTTTTATATTTTGCGAACTGATATTTCACTATTGTTACAAATAGATAGCGAATTGAAACAATGTTCAATGTTAAAGAATATTGTTTTAATTAAAATAATTCGACGAGTCTCCAAACTGATTTATTGATATATTAAATAGCATAAAAGGGAGTTTTATTATTTCTTTTATAAGAGTCTGCATAATTCTGGAATTAATTATATATCCATAAAAAGTCTTCCTTACTTGAAATAAGCTAGATTTTTGTCCAGCAGAGATTGGCATTAATTGCTCTGTTTACAAAATTAACTTCGGCGATTGCATTGATTTGATGGCTGTGAAAATGTTTGTTTTTATATTATAGTTCATACACGATACAGAAAAAAATAAATTTACAGTCATGTCTTCGTATCATTCTCGTAATAAAGTATTGTTTATAAAACTTTTTATATCTTGTAAGAGTAAATCGAACTTTATTTTATTTTATGAAAGCATGATTTTCTGCGTCATGGCCAAGCAGTGTGATGTTAGTAATATCCAGTCTGATGAAAACTTCACTGAACAAACAGCTTTTAGACGGTTTCTGAGGAACGGATTTGCCAAACTTATCCAAATTATAACTCATTTGCAAAGTTCAAAGATTGTTGTTTCCCTCCTCTGATGTGCCATGGGATTTTCTGCTTATTTCAGTTTTCCCTTGTGTATCGCAGGCGGCCTTGGACGGAAAAGTATATTGGGATGACAGACACAATTTTGTTCTCTAGCATAACATTTCCAAAGAGCAAAATCATCACAAATTCAGTGACATAAATTTTTCGGAACTCATTTCAGAGCCTTGGCATATATAATTATTATTATTCACTCTAGAGTATATAACTGTCATTCTTAAACATCTGTTCTCGCAAGTCCTTTTCTCGTTAAGAACAAAGAACAAAGTGAAAGTGATTCTTGTGTTGCTCTCCAGACGCAGTCAGTGATTGAAAAAGCGAATTACAGTTCGTAAGAGAAAGATCGATATCCAACAAAAATACTTTTTTCAGATTTTTATTCCACTTCTGTCTGAAACATCAGGGTCAATAAAAGTATTGCTTACCGTTTTCCAGTTTAGAGGCAAAGGAAATAAGTTCTGGTTTCCCGATATTGTGAAACAAGACAACTCAGAACATCTGGATCTCTTAATTGTTGGGTGTCGGGCATAACTTTCCAGAAAGGTCAATCTGAATCCATGAAATAATGACTGAGGTCATCCAGTTCCCAGCTGCTTTTATTATTCCCTGAACCCTATTTTGGAAATGAGGATAAAGGACAATTATTCACCAGGCATTAAATTACAACCTACGCTGCAATGTGCAACATGAAATCAATTGTGGAAAGAGAAAGAAAAAATTACTTGCAATACTGCAGGAGTGGATTCTTCACCATTTCCTGAATTTGCTTCTCCACCTTACCAGAGTAGATAGTTTTCCGCGGATTTGAAGGAGCTGAATGGATGCTTACAACGTTGGTGCCCGTCAGTTCACCCTCAAGTTAGTGCACTGTAGACATTACTAAAAAGGTGTTTGCAGAGTCCCTTCGGCTACTAGATGGCTCCACTTTTTAGCCACTTGCTTTACCTCCGTTCCCGATTCCTTCTTTAATCTTGCTGACCAACCTCTAACTATTACATCTTACTGTAGCCATGGGGTTCTCTCTCTCTCTCTCTCACTCTCTCGATTCCACTTTTAGATCCATGTAGTTCATTGTCTTTATATTCTGGAACTATGAATCTTGCTGTCCAACTCCTTTACACTGTCCTAAATGCTGAAAGGCCGGATTGGAAATATTGATGATGGTTGCGTGAGAGAGAGAGAGAGAGAGAGAGAGAGAGAGAGAGAGAGAGAGAGAGAGAGAGAGAGAGAGAGATAGTGCCACAAAAGTAAGGACAAGTATAGCTTTAAAATAATTGAAATTCTAGTAGGATGTCAGCTGAGTATATTCCGTGAGTCTGTATTACTTCAAAATATCTGTTATAAAGCACAGAAAAATGAAAAGTATAAGCTTCAAGCCAATCTATCCCAAGTACAGCGAAAGAGAAAAAGAGGAAGTATTGCATCGTTGCTCCATGACGGGTTTTGTAAGCTGAAATCATTTAAGTGAAAAGGACGCGAGAATGTCTTTAATGATTTCATTTCAAATATTAATGTCATTGATATTTCTGTTGGTTCTGATTCGTGTTTTTACTTGATCATTGACTTCCCTCCAGTGCAATTCTTCCCCTCCCATAAAGTACTTCATATGGTTCATGCCTACGTTCTCGTTGCTTCCAACATTTTCCTCATATTATTGTCTTGTTTATTTAGATAATCATGCACTGCATAAAGTTCCATAATATTCTTTTCCCTTCACTAAACCCCTTCTTCCATTTTCCCCATCGTTATTCTGTTTTTGCTTTCTAAGGGCGTATAACCGCTAACTCGCCTTACTAACTTTTAATCGTCATACACTTCTCAGATTCCGTCCGTCCACTTTGGTTTCTGTGAACTTGGATCATTTCTTCACACGGTATTGGCACTTCTGTGACTGAGGATCTAAATCTTCCTCGAAACCTTCTTTTAGACTCAATTTGACTTCAGCGGAGTGACAGTCAGTTGTTAACTCCTTTTCCCACCTTTGTATCCAGCTGAATGTTGCTAACCAGTTTCCACGATAGAGTTACGATTATAATTGGTTTGAAAACTTGGATTTCCCAACAGTGGAGTCCCTTTTATGATTCTCTTCTTCAATTTGCCTTCAGGGAATCCACAGCAACCTGTTGAGTGACGTTTACCTTACTCATGTCTGGAATTCCAGCCCCACACGACAACTCTGCTGGAAGCAGCTCTTGTTTATTTGCCTCCTTTGCAGAAAACTCTACGTTCTCGACTTTCTTGTCTTTCAGTTTAATCACTCGTTCAGAAAGCGACAAGTTTGTTCAGCAAATGACGAAGATAACTTTGCCTTCGGAGATTTAATAATTTATTGGAGTGTTCCAGGGCATTATCATTGTAAAATGAGTAATAACTTGCATCGAACTTATAACAAAAACAGTACGGTGCCCCAGTCTTTTTCGATTACCCTTAAGTTGCCTATGTCACATACAGAAACACTATTAGGGCCTCAGTGGCGTGGTCGGTATGGTCTTGGCCTGTCACCTCGGTGGCCGAGAGTTTATATTCTCGGGCATTCCACTAACGGGTTAACGATATGGTATTTTCTGGTGATAGAAGTTCATTCTCGACGTGGTTCGGAAGTTACGTAAAGCCGTTGGTCCCGTTGCTGAATAACCACTGGTTCCATGCAACGTAAAAACAAACATACAGAAACACTATTGAAAAAAAGTACACATTATATTTTATGTACTATAACTAAAGTCTTGCAAGTATAACAATGAGAATCGGATACCATTGGTTGGCCTGTATCAGTTAATATAACTGAAAAATAAAATGTACATATATTTGGATAATTAAAATGTGACTTTTACAACAGTTTGTCACTAGAAATATAATTTTCCTTTTCATTTCACGCTCAACGTACAGGTACAAAAAATACATTTTTGAGGCAGATGAATTTTCAGTGGGAATAATGTCGGGAAACTATTTTCAGCTTCGTGAATGAAATTTGTCACTCGGAAAGATTACATATTAAACAATGTTATTTTAAAGGAATGGTTAAATAGCAATGAATCATATCCGAAATAAAAGGATTATTTTTTAAAAATGTTTTTACAACATTTTTTTCTAATTCAATGGTTTCTTGTCTTGATGGGAATATATATGGCAGTAAATACATGTAATTTATTTTGTTTTCTAAGGAATAAGGGATTTTGACTTTTCCAGAAACTTAATAACGAACTGAAGGAAGTCAGATAAGTGATCAGGGAAATTATACGAACTTTGAAGGTCGTATAGAAATGTTGTATTTAGTGATGATTTTAGTGATTTTATTAAGATAGCAGTTAATTAAGATGAGAGTAATGCCATCTTGATTAAATCACTGTCAGAAGTAAGAAGGATGGAGCGTTTTTTCTACGTGAGAGGATTGTTGTCGGGTGTCACAAAAAGAAAACTTTGTTATTTTAATGATATAAAATATTTTATACTCACGGAGGTCAAACCCGTGCCAAATGGATGATCCAGGAAGCCTTCTTGGTCGTCTCTCTTGCTTTACAATGATGCAATGATCAAACTGTGGTGTCTCGCTTCGAATGCCAAGAAGATAATTACTGTGAGCACACTCACATACACACACACACACACGCGCGCGCGCGCGCGTTTTTAACCTTACATGATTCATAAAAGGTGATTGAAACATTTTATTTTCAAGAAACTACTATCATGTATTTTGTAACCTTCTGTAACCCGTAGTGAATATCAGTTATAAATTATATGATTTCCATCAGATTAAATTTTTATTTGAATCCTCAAAAAAAAAAAAAAAAAACCCACACACACAATGGTAAGATCCTGTTTAATAATATCTAGATGTTGGAGAGGAAGTCAGGATTTCATTACTTTTTCAGGAATCGTTTGTTGAGACCAATTGAGATTTTCCTTAGCTCTTAAAAGTCTGCTAACTTTGGACAAAGTCCCACTGCAATGGAAAATACTGAATCTGTTCAGAAGAAAGGTTTTTACTCAGGCACAATTTTGACCTGAGAAAGAAACCAACTTTGACGAAGTAAGAGTATATCATTAATTTAATTTAGGATAATAATGAATGTTGTTGCTAAGGAGAGACTTTAATAATCTGAAGCAAATCCATACGTGATACATACATGCATATATATATATATATATATATATAGATATAGTATATATATATATATATATATATATATATATAGATGAGTATAATATATATATATATATATATAGATATATATGTAGGTACATATATATATATGTATACATATATATATATATATATATATATATATATATATATATGTATATATATATATATATATATATATATATATATATATATATATGTATATATATATATATATATATATATACTATATATATATATATATATATATATATATATATATATATATATATATAGATATATATATATATGTATACATACTATATATATATGATATATATATATATATATATATATATATATATATATAATATAATAGTATATATATATATATATATATATATATATATATATATATATATATATACGTATAGTACATATATATATGTGTGTGTGTGTCTGTGTTATATACCTTTATTTTTGCTATTGAAATTTTCCTTTAAAATTCCATTTTTCATTCATAAATTTTTCTTCAACTTATTGATAGTGAAAAAAAAAAAGATTCAGTAAAGCGAAGTACAAATATCTAACTATATTATTAATCTTGGAAACAACATTATAAGCATATATCGATTGGTGGCTTTCCTTCTAAATGAAAGGCCGCTAGGTGGCTCTGATCACTGAAGTTATTTGGGAAATTATTATTTTTCCCGGCTTCGTCAGTAGTCTGGGTCTCCTCACGGAAAATGATCTTCCGGGATACTTGTGAGAAGCTATCACGATGTAAATCATTTTACTTTTTATTTTTGTATTTGTTTTTTTTTAAATTGATTTTTTTTATTCCTGCAAAGTTTCCGGTGGCTGATGTATTTCATATCGCAATGCGTTTGTTCTAGTGTTTCTTCAAGGTATTACTGAACCGAATACAATCCTAGAAACTCTCTAATATATGTGTATATATACTATATATATACATATATATATATATATATATATATATATATATATATATATATATATATATATATATATATATATATATATATATATAGATATATATATATATATATATATATATATATATATATATATATATATATATATATATATATATATATATATATATATATATACATATATATATCATATATATATATATATATATATATATATGATATATATATATATATATATATATATATATATATATATATATATATATATATATATATCATTCGAGCTACAAATGTCCTTTAATATCTAATTCACTCTACCTCGGAATTGATATATTTTATATATGTACCGAATGGGAATTTTTAGTTGATAATAATTTTATCCCTCATGGGATCGAACCACGTCCAGTGGACGGGAACGAAATCAGGACGGACAGTGACGTTATCAAGTTGGCCAACAGAGAGGCTTTAAGTTTATATCGATTCTGACCTTACAAATCACCATCGAACTTGGTGTTTTTATAATTAGAATCGATATGAGACCCCCTCTACCATGCATGGTAGAGGGGGTCTCATATCGATTCTAATTACGAAAACACTGAGTTCGACAGTGATTTGTAAGGTCAGAATCGATATAAACTTATAGCCACTCTGTTGGCCGATTTGATAACGTCACTGTCCGTCCTGATTCGTTCCCGTCCACTGGACGGTGTTCAATCCCATGAGGGGACAAATTATATCAACTAAAAATTCCCTTTCGGTACATATTTGAAAATATATCAATTCCGAGGTAGAGTGAATTAGATATTAAAGGACATTTGTAGCTCGAATGATATATATATCACGTGATGTGATAATTAAATTATATATATATATATATATCTATATATATATATATATATATATATATATATATATATATATATATTTATTTACTATAGGGTTATGTTATTTATATGTATATATATACATATATATCATATATATATATATATACATATATATATATATATATATATATATATATATATATAGTGATAAGGAAGAAAATATAAAAAAAAAGCACAAATCATAGAACACATAAAATTTAAAAAATCGACACAGTTTTGGAGCACAAAGGTCCCTCTTAGAGTGGAGATGCAAAGACCCTTGTATGAGGATTTTAAAAATATATTTGTTTTCCAATGTTTTTTTTTTTTTTTTTTTTTTTTTCAAGTTTCAAAGTTCATAACTAACCTGTTTGTCATTTTGGGATATGGTAGATCTATGTAATAGTGGCGCATTCTGTATCTAAGAACAACTCGAAGTTTGTCATCCCATCTGCGGAGTCCTTCGCGGATATTATGTCATAAATAAATCCTCAGTTTTCTGCAGTTTCGAAAAAAAATGACTTGTTTCACCCCGAAAACTTTCATGATAATTAAGCGGTGGCGGCAGCAGCCTCATAATGCGGAAAGGACTTAAAGGGGATTTTTTCACTAGGCTTCACCCCACAGTTCATATGTAAGATCATCACCAATCCTCCCAAATTCTTGTTAGCACCGCCTAGTGGACTGCTCATTAGTGTGTTAGTTGCGTGCGTGACTCTTGATGAGCAGTCTAGTAGGCGGGGCTAACAAGAATTTGGGAGGAGTTGGTGATGAGTCTTATGTTGCAGTGTGGGGTGAAGCCTAATGTAAGCTCACCTTAAAGTTTATGCAAAAGTTTTTTTAATGATTTATACATTGATTTATTTCTACATTTTGGTATATTCGTGATAAGTAACTTTTTATTATCCATTATTGTTGTATCGTTTAAACAATTTTCGTCCTCATTCGGAGTTATTCAAGGTTGAATTCAACGAAGGGATTGGTATTGCTTTCAGTTACCATTTCAACATTTGCTATAATCCTCCCCACTGACAAATGAAAGCAGGTGACTGCTGCTTTTTTAGATTTACTTTATGCTTCCACTATCAAAATTTGGAAAAGCAATCAATTTAATTTTTTTTAACAAAAAGAGCTATATATATTTTTTTTGTAGATGGTGGCTTCAGAGCCATATTTTTGTCATCATTTGAAATATTTGCTTTCTTTTCATAATGGTCTTTTGTTGGCAGCGTTCAAGTTCTTCTCTGTAATTGTCGAAGGTTTCGTTGTTAAATTCCACAGGACAAAAGCGATTCTAAGTCTAGAAAACTTTGCGGCTTCCTGAAGCCATTCAGACATCGCACATGCAGTTGCTTATGAATATAATGCCCTTTGGAAAGAGTCCAACAAACTTTGGCACTTGCCAACAGCAGTGCTGCACTTTTACATCAATATTGTTAATAATAGCTGTATTATTAAACGCATGTTTATCCTAACTAAACGATGATAAGCTTTGCAAATGGTTCTTTTCAGTTTTCTATTTTCTCTGGACATGGACTTGTTTGGGGGTAGGGAGGGGAGAGGGGGCTCGTGTCTCTCCTGGCACTCCAGTAACATAGGTGGGACTTTGCAACTTTCATCCTTGAGTCATTAATTTCGAAGCTTTGTCTTCAAATGACTTGGGTCATCTAAAGAAAATGTTCAGAATTTCAGTTTATTACCGTTGAAAAATCTTAGTAACGAGTAGTTGCAAAGATGGAACATTCCACAACCACATATACTAAGTGTACACGAGTTATATAGGAAGCATTACTAAAAATGGAAAACCTTTCTTTTTATCAGTTTGTGATGAATGGAATTTTAGAATATACTTTAAGGTTTGGGTGTTTCTGTATAGATAGTTTTCGATCCAGGATGAGGTCCTGATGTCAACACAGAAGTCGGCCATTTTGTATCTCAGCTTAGCGGCTCTAAATCATCTATTATTTGACAGAGACGAACGGTGGCTTTTAATGAATTATTTTGTGAAAGATTTGTGCCCTAGATTCTTTAATTATTCACCATTATCACTAATCACACTAACACTTAATAAAACTCAGCACTAATGAAGTGATCTGACCAGATTTCCGTATTTCATGACGGCTGTTTATCCTGGAAATCCAGTGCTCTCCTTCTTTCACTAATTTTTAAGTTTCATCTCCCTGATTTCTCACAACAGCGAAGACTGAGTAATACGATTTGCCGTCTCTGTTGACCTATTGTAACCCATATACAACTGCAAGTGTTTACCATTTTTAAAGGATTATTAAGTATAATATAATTGCAAATTTCCGAAAAACCGCTCTGATCATGATTGCGTGCGTCCCTTTTGCTGTGTGAGCAAAAAGGGACGCACGCAATCGTATACTCAGTCTTCGCTGTTGTGAGAAATCAGGGAGATGAACCTTAAAAATTAGTGAAAGAAGGAGAGCACTGGATTTTTCCAGGATAAACAGCCGTCATGAAATACGGAAATCTGATCAGATCACTTCATTAGTGATGAGTTTTATTAAGTGTTAGTGTGAATAGTGATAATGGTGAATAATTAAAGAATCCTAGGGCACAAATCTTTCACAAAATAATTCATTAAAAGCCACTGTGTTCTCTGTCAAATAATAGATGATTTAGAGCCGCTAAGAAGTTATTTTGGTCAAATCTTTTAAAACTTGAAGTGCTGGATAGTGAATTATATATTTGTTAAAACTGATATTAAATATCAAAAGTGCAAAATATTGTTACCGTTGTCGGAAATTTCCCCCTGACTGAAGGTCCAGAAAGATCAGGTTGGGTTTCACCATTTTATTACGAAAATAATCTATGTAAATTTAACAAAATACATGAACTGAAAGGCAGACTGTTGCCGACAGACAACTTACAAAAGGAAATGAACAACAATAAAACAATGGGCAACGAGGTCCCAAATGAACGCAAGGACAAGAAGGAAAGTAAGAGAAAAAAAATGGAAAATCCATGAAAGCAGACTCTAAAAGTGTCACTCGTTAATAAACCCTATTTGTGTAACATTTCGCTTATTCGATTTCTTCAGCAACGACAATCACATGAACTACAATATTTCTTATGTCCAAAATCGCATTCACCCACTTAAATCTATGGAGGGATATACATTCAATCGCACCTCAAAGCGTAACAAAGGTTATTATCCACCCTACGTTTTACATCATAAAAATGTCGCTCCAGATGCGTTAAGATCCTCACCCAACCAGATAGTTGTAAGCCTCCAGAGACTTGTAGGCCTTGATCTGGCCCAATATGTTAGTGGACTTACATCAGTAACCAAATAGTTCATGATATCTGGATACGTAACTGCAGGCAGCAAATCCAAATCAGAACTTTATTGTTCATGTGTGAACTTGTACGGGTCTTTGCTATTTACAGGTTTATTTTTATCATATCTTTCTCGCACTGCAGGCTCCCCAGACTCAGTGTGATCAATTATCCGTTTGTGAATTGTCCTTGCTTGCCATTTTTCGTGATATGGTTCATAATTCCTTAGAATAACAAAAAATTTGAGTTTTTTCTTCGTTTACAATGCTTGACCTAAAAACATGGCGGCGGCTTATCATCTTTATGTTGTGGGAGTGCGGAAGGCTTTTTTATGGAAGAAGGACACGGCTTGTAACTTGTTGCTGATATTTTGTCTGATTTCCTCATTTTTTCTAAGTCGCATAGTGTTAAAATATTCAAAATAATCGTTATTGACATGAGGGTAATAAATGGGTAGTTTTAGGTAAGCTGGAAATGGAGGACGCAACCGATAAGTTGAAGTGTTTTGAAATATGGGTGAGGAGGACATTTATCCAAATTCGAAAATTTTTGGGCAGTTTGGGGCCACAGTCAACGGAGGTACCTGGGGTCTGGAGGTACCATTTGTGACTTATACCTAACGGTATACATTTATTAAGACACCATAAGAAGGACACGTGTTATTAATTTCTGAGAAAAGGACTAATGGAATTACTGCCAATCACGCTGAAGGAGATATGATGTTATCGCTGAACTAAAGCAATTTCAGTTCCTAGGATGTTATCTTTGCTTAAATAAAATGTCGAATAGTTCGCCTCCTAGTGCAGCTTGGACTCCTTTGATCTCCAAATGCTCATGATATTAGCAAATTCATCATCGCATCTCATGGATTTCGGAGGCATCGGTTTTATTTTCTGTTACCTCTTATTAGCCTATTTGTTACAATTCCTTATACTGCCTCTCCCAGAGAGCTGATTCGCTTTGGAGCTCTCATAGGTTTCTAGTTTGGACTGATTTATCCATAAGGTTTGAGCACAAGATTTAAAGAAGGAAGGAGGGGAGTATAAAGCAAAGACCAAAACTGCCCAAACTTGGTTAGTAGCCATAGGTAAACCGGAGGACCCAGAAGTTGTAAAATCCATTGCACTGGATCCCTGACAAACATTCTGTTGCCCCGAATGTAATATTGGTGTTGCATGCTATAAAGGAAAACATTTTTTTAATCACTGCAATCTTTCGTGCTGATGCACAAAAAGGGAACAGGGTCTTGTGGGATGAAACACGCAGTGGACATGGTCTGATGAAATTATTATATTAATTATATTATCAGTAGAAGATGAAGCCTATTCATATGTAACAAGTCACAGGGACCATTGACTTGAAAATTCAAGCTTCCAAAGAATATGGTGTTCATTTGGAAGAAGCAAGAGTAACTAAGAGAGAATATAGAAGGAAGAGATACCACTTATTAAAAAAGAAAAAAACTGAAGTTCCAACTTCATATCATCCTCTGGGATGCTGTTCCTCGGTCTAACGGTGTGGGAATACAGGACCTCTGGAATTGAGAAGTTCGACCGCGAGACACATTTACTACATCTTGGTGCTGCTGTTCAGCTAATCTGGTTGCTCTCGGCAGATAAAAGGACCAGGGATCAATTGTAAAATATATGTGAAAGATTTCTATTGAAATACAACTTATAAGAAAGTTACGATAGGAAAAGACTATTAGTCGATGGTTCAAGTCATAACTCCTACCATTAGGAAACAGAAAGCCATCACCACGAAACACTATGTCTAAAAGAGATAAATCTCGGCAGAACAGACACCCACACCGGAGAATACTATTCTATTAAGGAAGCGCAAATGCCCTCAAACAGGTTGTGTTGATGTTACACTATAGTAAATAGTATATGAGGCCTTACGAACAGTGTCTAACTTCCTGTGGAATTTGAAAATAAAAACTTCATTAGATGTTTCTCAAAAAGTAAGATGCGAGTCAAAAGTTACACCTAGAATAGTTAAAGCTTCAGATCATTCATCAAAGTCCCAGCCACCTGAAACGGAGGATGGGGAGGGAAAATCTGTACGAGATCTGCTGATCAATAGTGTTTCGTTTAACTGGAATTCAGCCTCATATCCCACCGACTACACTATTTCCTGATCCGGTCCATGTCCCGATTGAGGCTGAGGGCAGCTTCATTTCTTACAAGTGGGGACTTCACTACACCCACAAGGTTGTTGCATCATCGGCATACTGAACAATCTTGTTTTCCAGGCCTACAACCATATCACTTGTACACAGTAGAAATGGCAACACTTGAAGAAATTGCCCGAGAAAACAGTTACAATGAATTTCCTGAGGGGCGTTTTACATTAAGGACGACCACGACCTTTGCGACCAGGTCGTCCATGAGGATGACGTTGTTTGATGTATAGGTCAAAGGTCGTTGTGGTTCCTCCCATTTTTCCTTCACTCTCTCCCGGTACAACTTGCGTCTGCTGTGCTCAAAGGAGAATCCGTGAAGAAAGAGAAAGATTTAGATTCACTCTGGGCATATTTCCATCCTCATTCCAAGGAGTGGTTTGAAGGTCTTGCCACCAGTTGTGGGCGAGACGGTCAAGGTCATCTCTTGGCATTCCCAGTCCCTTCCTCTCTCCTCCGGACCCTCTGTTGTGACACTCGCATTGCTCAGGAATACGGGAACGGCTCCAGTCGTCTTGTCTTCGAGGGAGAAACGAAGGGATCGATTGAAGAAAATAGCTTCAATTGAGAGACAATGATTAACGTAATAATATTTATCAATGTTAGATATAGTATCAACATTAATCTTTTTATTTTTGTCATTTTCAGGATGCGCTGCAACATCTCGGTATTGGTGAGTGCTAAAATACCATAATTTTAATTAAATAATTTTATTAATTTAGTCAGTTTTGTTATGTTGTCTTTTATTTAAAAAAGTATTGCTCCATTCTTTTGAGGTTTTCCTGCTGTTAAAGTTTTGTTAGTTGTTTTTGATTATATGTGACTGACGGTTTTTCTAATCATTATTTTGTTATTGGAAAGTTTGATAAAATTTTGCATTTTTTCTTATTTCTTGGCAAATCGTGAACATATTATCAATATTCATTGAAGGCGTGATTAGGAACTACAAACATTTTGCAGCCCTTCCTTGAATACCCAGAGAGGTCTGTACCATCTAAAATAATTTTCTGAATAAGCGCGCGTTTGTATTTGATTTTTCCATTTCGTAAATAGTGCTGAGGGGTTTGCATGAGTCATTTAAGCAGATTCAACTTCACCTCTGTCATTTCTTTCACATTATCACGCGTCTCAATATAATCTAGGTTTACGTATATCTGTCCTGATAATGCAGAAAACACGTTCAAAAGATTTTCAAACTTGGAAAACCTGTAACTCGTTCAAGTTGGAATTTAACCTCCATTTAACTTTTTTCTTATAATATTTATTTCAATAAACAAAACAACTGGAACGCTATCTCCAGTTCCGTTATTGTTGTGTTCCAAATCTCGACACTGCTCAAATTAGAATTATGCCTGTAAGACACAACATTAAATTATTTATAAACATCCTGGACAGCTTTTTTTTTTGTAATCAGTGTTGTGAAGCCTTGTTTCACAATGTATAATGAGAAAGCTGTATTCGTTGACAAGTAATTTTAACACCTCATTAGTAAATAGCGCATAAAGACGTGTTTGTTTCCTTTTTAGATGAAAAGTTTTGCTAGAGTAAAACGCAACGTTTCCATTAATTAAAGAAATTAATTTTAATTTTTGTAAAACACAATTTAGTGGATTACAGCTGTATTTTCCGCATATATACTTGAATTAAAATTAATTTCCTGATACAAAGATTAAATGCAATATGATTTCTTACATAAAAAGTTGCCAGTTTAGAGCAGCATTATGACTGGGTTCACATAGTTCAGCCATTTCGTTTTAAGAGAGTTGGTGAAGTAAAATGATACGAATGGGACGCAGAGATCAGACAGCAGTGATCCGATTACGGATGTCATTATCTGCTTAAGGCGCTATCATTCCTGTACTGAAACTGAGGCGGGTTAGCTTTTAAACCCGAGATTGAATGTTCACATAATATGTACGATACATATTTGAATTTATTAATAAGAATCCAGGAATTTTTTTTTTTTTTTTTTTTACTAGCACTGGAAATATACAAAGTGGTAAAATGCTGGTTGAAAAGAATTATTGAACGATAAAACCGACCTTTTTTCACTTGATTTTGGTTATTTCTTGACTGAAAAGAATTATGAACGATAAACCGACCTCATTCTTTTCACTTGATTCTGTTTATTCTTGACTGAAGATTAATGATATCAGCCAAGGTTATTCCGGTTCAGTTATTCATGCAAGAAATCTGGTAACAACTATTCTTAATCAGTTACCTTTTATCTTATCACATTTTTTTGGTACCATTTAACCATTTATGCTTTGAGGAATGTAATTCTTATGTCATGCAATCATCAGCAGTACGTCAGTACTTTCTGTTGTGTATGTATTCCTCATGACTACCAATATATGAATGACATTATGTATGACATGTTTAATATTAGTATGATATCATATGCATTATGTTATACATGGATCTGTATCTCCCATGCATTATTCTTTTTACTTATGATTATTTATATATATCTTATATAATCAGTTGGAAAACATTCCTTTACCACTTCCTGGTAACTAGACTAACTATATATTCATATTAATTTCTCTATCACACTCCTATGAATCATAATATAAATTAAGCTTTAAGGTTCAGTGTTTTGGTCTGTAGCTGACTGAGCAATTAATGTAATAATTACATTAGAATCACATATTTCCACATTTGTAAATAAGCCCATGACCCAAGGGGTCACTGGCGAGATAGGAGTGTGATATGACCTCATAAACAGGACGCCACAATTCAGAGAAGCACATATACCACTTCACAACATAAAACTTTTAAGCCTTGACGTAGACTCCCTATTCACAAAAGTACCAGTACAGGACGTTCTTCAGTTTTTTAAGGGAAAAATTATCCCCCTATTCAGATCATTTCCCTTTGGCACTTGACAAAATAATAAAGTTAGTTGAATTATGGCATCTAATAACGTATTTTCATTCGGGGAATCATTCTACAAGCAAAAATTCGGGTGTAGTATGGGTAGTTCTTTAAGTCCTATTTAGCCAATCTGTACATGGAATACTTGAAACTACAGTAATAAATGCAATAAAACCCAAAAACATGCTGTGGATGAGATACGTGGATGACATACTAACATTTTGGGATAATAATGGGGTAATTTTAATGAATTCCACTCAAAAATTAAACGCATTAGTGCCCAGCATCAAATTAAAGTTGAATGGGAAACAGACAACAAAATTCCTTTTCTTGATGTTTTAATAATCAGAGACACGACAGAATACATTTATACCATATACAGAAAAACCAAGTTCTCACTTTCATATATTCACTACTTTAGCTATCATGACAATACTATCAAGATAGGTGTAGCTAGCAACCTATTCTTAAGAGCCTTACGAATTTGTTCCCCAGATTTCCTGAAAAAAGAATTTGAACTAATTCGCAAGCAACTTTCATCTTTAAAGTATCCTGACCATATAATTGAGAAAGCAATTCAAAAAGCAAACGTAATTTTCTACCGACCCCCTACCCCCAAAGACAAGACCAGAGACACACCCAACAATAAAATAAAAATTCCCCACCTGGAGACGATTAAGAGAGTAACGCACACCCTTGGAAATCCAACCCTTTTGCATTTACCTACCCAAATACCTTAGCCAAATCCCTGATTAAACGTCCAACAAAAGACATCTCCCCAAAGGAACTCATGGGGTATATAGAGATCCCATGCCAGGACTGTGAACAATCTACATCGGATTTACAGGTAAATCACTTCCCCAGAGATTAATACAACACAAACGGTCAGTTAGGTATGGACAACAGAACTCCGGGTATTTTCAACCATATAAATGAACATAACCATAGAATAAACTGGAATATGTCACGTGTAATTTATAGCAGCAACTGCCGGTACAAGAGTCAAATGATGGAATCGGCCTTCCAATAAAAGAGAAGCAGGTAATGAACATCTCAAAAGGGAATTGGATATCAGATATCGTTGACGCAGTGTTCATTCAACCAACGCTTAATAAGATTAAAGGAAGATTATCAGCGGGGGTGACCTAAATTGGCTTACTTGTGGACGAACTCTTGGTATAAATACCACCTTTTCTGTAAACTTTTTCTCATTCATATACCTGAAGAGAGAGACAGCAGTCTCTGAAATATAGTACTTTTCTCTCTACATTTTGGTGTTTTTATGGGCTCCTTTTATTAGATATATATATATATATATAATATATATATATATATATATATATATATATATATAGATATCTATATATATATATATATATATATATATATATATATATATATATATAGAGATCTAGATATATATATATATATATGATAAATATATATATATAATATATATATATATATATATATAGATATATATATATAGTATATATATATATTATATATATATATAGATATATAGATATATATATATATTATATATATATATACATAGATATATATATATATATATATATATTATATATATATATATATACATATATATATATATATATATATATATACATATATATACTATATATATATATTATATATATAGATATATAGATATCTATATATATATATATAGATATATATAATATATATATATATATATATATATATATATATATATATATAACGAGGTTTGACGAAGGAAAACATTATTTTTGACCAAGGCAGACCTGGGTCACTCATGGAGGACTATTCACCACCTGTACAGGTTGGTGCGACTCTCGAAATAATTATCAAGAAGTCTAAATAGAGACCCAAAAAACGCCCAAAGGGCTCTCTCACAGGCTAAAAGCATGTATAGAGAGAAGTGACTTGAATTTCAGGTCTGCCTAATCAAAAACACCATTTCAATGTCAAAACCTCCCCACTACAGGGAAGGAGAGCCGTTCCAAGAAAGAAGAAGAACAGCGCAATCCATCCATCAACTGTTTCCACCCATCGTTACCATGTTCACTATTGAGTTAATATAGTGGTTATCGAACTGTGTGAAATGTAAAAGGAAAGAAAACCATGAAGGGTGGGGTCTGAGTGACCCAGGTCTGCCTTGGTCAAAAATAATGTTTTCCTTCGTCAAACCTCGTTTTTTGACCGAAGGGCAGACCTGGGTCACTCATGGAGTATTTACCAAGAGTCATAAAAAAGGGAATTTTATGACAAGGGAAACAAGGGAAGGGAAGAGAAACAGCTGAGGAAGAGGGATACACCTGAAAAAAAATAGTTAATTGATGTATCCTGACGTAATATCATTGGAAATTGCGAATTAATGAGAAATATTCATATTACTATAATTAAATATAAGTATCTGTATCTTGACTCTGTTAAGAATTGAATAAATTTTAAATGCATTAAACAAGTAGTTATTTATCTCACCCTTAACCAAATCATCAATCCACAAAAACTCAAAATTTATAAAGGCAGACCTAAAATGATAGGTATCGGTACTAGAAAAAAATGAGATAAAGTATACATATTATACTAATAAGTAGAATACCAGGAATCCGTTGACTACCATGACATCAACCCCATTATGTTTGTTAAACACAGACATAAATTGTAATCTAAATATATACTTATAATAGAAATATATATTTAGACAATATGAAATAGTACCTTATGTACAAATAGATAACAAATGACGTATATAAAAGAAAAACAAATTAATTAAATTTATGAATATAGTTTCCAGATTCTGAACCCAGCACGACAAAAGACGAGGAAATAATAGACATCTCCTTCAAATAATGTTTCTGAAAACGTTATAGAAGACCATCCAACAAGATCACAAATTCTTTTGCTATTCATACCTTTTAGGAAAGCAAAAGAAGTTGCGACTTTTCTCAAATCATGAGTTCTGGGAAAGGAACCTGGACAGCCCAACGAATAAATTGAACGCATAAATAGTCTCAACTATTAATTTATATGTCAGAAAGGTTTTCTGGTGTACAAAAATTTGTTCAAAAATTTGTATTGCAAGTATAAACAAGGTACTCCAATTATGCACCGGACATAAAGGATGACGACCTCCTTAATCATCCTCAAGTCTAGTGATAAAAAATAAGTTCACGTCTAGAATTAGGACGTCATTCTTGGCAAAAAATTTGGATCAGGAAACAGTCTGACCCTCTCTGAAGAAAAATCAAGAAAGCTGAGAGCTCAGTAGTAAATGAGATAGAAACAATGTAATATATAAACTATCTTTAACACAAGGGTCTTCTTGGAACCTTGAAGACAATGCAAAGTTTAAAAACCTTATCTGAAGACAAAGAAATTTTGTACAAGGAATCATGGTTTGATTTTAAAAAAGGGCTTTCATAAATTCTGGAAATGGATGAAACCGATACATCAATGTTGAAAGCAAGCTTAAGAGGATTAGATAATGCAGACTTATAAGTTGAAATTGTGGTTGGAGATAAATGTGTGTCATTAAAAAGATTTCTCAGAAATGCTAAAATAGTTTCCACTGAAATCTTACTAATATTATTAGATCTAATAAAATGACAAAAAGAGTTCCACACAGTCTGATATTGTCTATTGGTAGAAGTTCTTAAGGATTTAAATAAAATTCTTGCTGAATCACTAGAGTATAACTTGTTATGAATCTTAATCATAAACTCCAGCAAGCTAGTTGGAGGAGAATCTTTGAGGCACAAAAGCAAACGATTCCTCCCAACTAGTTACGAGAGTACTGGATTCAGGATTATGAGTCTTGCTTTTTGCCCTTGCTAAATAGAGGGAACCATGGCAGTCCACAATGGGGCTATCAGCTTTGCTTTCCCCTGAAGCTTTCCAAATAACTGAGCACTCTGAGGATCATCTTTGTTGGAAGAAACAGGTAAATTACTTGCCACCTGTTCCAGTCCCATGTGAGGGCGTCGACCTCCACTGCTAGGAGGTCGATCACTGGAGAAACGAAGTGAGGTAACTGGGAATTCTCTCTCGTGGCAAAAGATCTAATTGGGGCATCTCCAACTGGGAGCAAACATAGTGGAAGGATGTCTGATCCAGAGACCACTCCGATGGTATTGGATGGCTTCTGGATAACGCATCTGAAATAACATTTCTCACCCCTGCCACGTGAAACGCTGTCATCGTTAGGTTTCTCTCTGAAGAAACCTCAGAATAGAGAGGGTCCACTCACTAAGAGGCTTTGATTTCGCGGACCCCTTCCTGTTCAGACAGGCCACTGATGTTGCGCTGTCTGAGTAATCTGAAGTGGATCCCTGGCTGGAGATTCAGCTTCTTGATGGCAATATACACGACGGGTATCTCTAAAATATTTATATAGCAAGTTGAGAGAGGATGAGACCGTGCACCCTGAAAACATCTGCCCTGCAGATGTGTGAATCCCCTAGCCTGTCTGGGAGGCAATCTGTGTACACATCCAGACTGGGTGGAGGTGGACAGAAAGGAATCACTACCGAGAAAATTTCTGGATGCATCCATCTTTCTAGAGCCTTCTTGATGAAAGGAGGGAATGGACATAACTGATCCCTTTGCTTTCTATTGGTCTTCGTGATTAAAAAGTGATTCAGGCCCTTTAAAATGGCTTTTCCCACAGGGTCGCCTATTGATGCAAATTGGAGCCTCCCCAACATCTGCTCCACTTGCCGACAAGACACTGATGTTTGCTTCAAAAATAACGAAAGGGTCCGAGATAGAGACATGACCTTGTCTCTCAGCAGATACAGGGTACCAGAAGTGGTGTCCCAACCACCCACAGCCACTGAAAGTCTGTTCCGGAGTTAATCTTGATTTCTACATGTCGATAAGAAAATCCCTCCAACTCAGACAGGGTCTGTAAAACAATCCTTGTTGCCTTGAAACAACCCACTCCCGAATTCATCCATATCAGCCAGTCGTCCAGGTATATCAATACCTGGATACCTTTCTGCCCGAGTTCCCTCAGAATTGGACGGCAGATCTTCGTGGGGACTCTCTGAGCGATGTTGAGTCCGAAAGGTAGAGCTTTGAAACGAAACTTCTTCCCTTCTAGACTGAATCCGAGGAACTTCCTGTAATATGGGTGTATTGGAAATTCAGAATATGCCTATAGGCGTCTTTCAAGTCGATGGAGGTGGCAAAAGCTCCTACTGGCAACAACAATCTTACGTCTTGCAAAGTTGTCATTCTGAAGGTCGGACATTGTATTGATTGTTGAGGGTTGACAGGTCAAGATGTCCGTCTTTTGTGTATCTTCTCGGGACTGAAAATAAGGGGCCTGAAAGAGGAGGGAGGTCGTCTCCTCTATTGCCCCGGTTTTCATCATGTATGAAACAAATTCTTTGAGTTGTGGATTGAAGCCTGAAAGAATGAATGGAAGTGTGATGGAGGACTGCACCACTCCCACCTCAGCCCTTTATGATTGCAAGAACCCTGAATCTCTTGTACAATATTGATGAAAGTATTGGAGTCTCCTGCCAACCCTCAAATTCTAAAAAGATTTACCCCTCCCCAGGAAGACTGGTTACATCTAGGGTGCCTGGAGACATCATACCTCTGCCCGAGGTTACATTTCCACGGCCTCTTGAGGTACCTCAGGGACATCTGTTAGAAGATGAAAGAAGTGTACTGATTCTGGTAATTCCTTCTGAAGTTACCCAAGGTCTTGTGAGAGAAAGGGCGCTTCGTAGCAGGATTCCTAAACCAAGCATGGTCAGCATTGACTTGGCCTGATGAACAGCTTGGGTGACTACTCCTTCCCAGGCGTCCTCATGAGAGAGGTTCTTTGAAAGCGGATCTGGACTGAGGAGCTTTAAAACCAGAGTATTTTTCATAAAACAACCTCAATCATATTTCTTTCTAGCGAAGAGGTTGTAGGCTGTCTACCATGGCTGTAAGGGCATCTTCAACAAAGCATAGAGCTAAAGAGTTAGGATCCTCTTTAGGGGTCTGTCCGTTGGTACTTCCATTAGTTCCTCGTTGGGACGAGTGGTTCGCACTAGGCTACCCATCCGGTGGTCCCGAAGGTTGATTCTCGGCTCTGCCAACGCTAAATCAGAGAAATTTATTTCTGGTGATAGAAATTAATTTCAGGATATAATGTGGTTCGGATCCAACCAATAAGTTGTAGGTCCCGTTGCTAGGTGACCAATTGGTTCCTAGCCACGTAAAAATATCTTATCCTTTAGGACCAGCCCTAGGGGAACTGTTAATCAGCGCAGTATTCTGGTAAAACAAGGATATACTAACTTTAGTACTTTCCGCTGCGATGGTCATGTTCAACGAGCTGAGGAAGTTTCTGATGTGGCACCCAGTGGTCTGAACAGCATTCTTAGGAGGCGGCTGCAATCTGTCAGAATTGAACAAGACGGCCGGTTTCCGTAGAGAACAAAAATTCTCCCCTCTCAAAATGCCTCAGTGTATTCCGTAGATGTTATGGGAGAAATGGAGTCTTCTTCCCAGGTTTATCCCTAATCGGGGTCGCCGTTTTTAATAAATCTCTTTCCATCTACCTCTGTCCTGTGTCATTTCCTCCCGTACTAGAGTCGGGGACGAAATCTTAGATGCACGACTACTGCCTTTCCCCCTTCGAATCTGGAGGATGGAAGGGGCTGTCATTCATTCTGAGATAGCAGCAGGATCGGGTGCAAGACGATCAAAAAGGGCCTCATAAGCCTGACGGACTGGGATGATGCCCATTGTTCTTGGAGGAGCCACGTCTCTTTGAACCTGTGCCTCCTGAGAGTTTCTAATTAATGAAATATTCTTCTGGATAGAGGTGGCGTCAGACGAGGAATCATAGTTAGATTCTTAAAGGATGTTCCTCTAGAGTAACAATCCCTCTGTTGCGTATCCCTAATTGCTCCAAGGATAAATCTCCAAGTATCCTGAGAATTAGCCAGAGAGGGCGGCGCCCCTGAGGCGCTAACTGGGAC
Source organism: Macrobrachium nipponense (assembly GCF_015104395.2). Lineage (NCBI taxonomy): Eukaryota > Metazoa > Arthropoda > Malacostraca > Decapoda > Palaemonidae > Macrobrachium > Macrobrachium nipponense. The sequence goes on along the minus strand of NC_087214.1, from coordinate 54,489,901 downwards.
CAGGAGGCGACTGTGTAAGGGCGGCAGAGGCAATACATTCTTCTTGAGTCACTGCTGAAGAGATGGGATCTTTGGACGAGCCACCCTTCAAAAGAACCGTGGGAGGAAGCTGCAGAGGATTGGATATCGACTTCCCCTGAAAGTGTGTGAATCCACAAGATCTAGATTGGCGCTAGATGCCGAGTATGACGCAGGGCGGAAGACTTAAAAACTTATCATGTATAGGAGGTTCTTTAAAGGCCACAGGAGAAGGCTTAGAAATACAGTATCGCATCAGGCAGGTTCCGAGATGCATCACTTCAAGAACCACCTCACGGCAGAGAAGAAGCCCTTGAGGAAGCCACATCCTGTGCAATTGCAGATAAAGCCACATCCTGTGCAATTGCAGATAAAGCCACATCCTGTGCAATTGCAGATAACGCCACATCCTGTGCAATTGCAGATAAGACTCCTATCTTAGTCGTCCATTATCTGCTATAAAGAGGACACGCGTCAAAGGAAAGTCTTCAGGAATAGTTCAGGTAAACGAGACTAAACCTAAAAAAATCAACATTTTGAGCAAAGACAAAGAAATTACCTACCCTGGATTGAGATCCAGCAGGAAGAGTCAAACCCAGGCGCAGTATGTGTCTTAAATCTGATGAACATCATGAACAGTTTTCCCCAAACTCATAAATTCAGTCAGTAACGCGCCTTAAAGGCAATGATGGCGTCTTCGGTGGGCCAAATTACGGGCTTGTCCATAGTCCATCACAGTTGCCGCAAATGCTCCCATTGCGTGATGCATTCACAGCAGGGCATTCTGGAAGAAGGATTTCCTATTGAGTTTATATCTTCAAAAAATCCTTTGCCTCCCAAGGGTGGCATCCAACTTAGGGTGGCACACCTTAAGGCGGCGACGCAGCAACAAGCATTATTGCAATTATAGCCCCGCCGCCGCAACCGCAGCAAAAAGTAACTAGGGCAATCTAGAGCTGCTATGGAAAGGGGGAGGGGGGGCGGCAGGGTATATGTAATCAAGGTATTCAATCCTTCAAAGTCCTGCCGCTGCAATCGCGGCAACTGCAGCAAAATGCAATCAGTATAATCCTGCAGCTATGAAAAAGGGGGGGCGGGGGCGGCAGGTGGTAAGGCTGATAAATGGACTAAAGCAATATAAAACTGTAGAAAGGGAATGAATAAAAAAACATAAACGTTTTTATATACACACACTAGGCGTCATTAACGCCAACGCGGCTGACATTAGCAATCTGAATGTCTGCCGCGTTGCTGAAACCATTCATGAACAAATAGTATGCCGCTCAAGTAAATACACCCTCAAATCAAAGGAAGCTCCTGTCAACCTTCATACACCTCATCTGAACGACCGTATCCCTGACCAGAACCTGGTTCAGGATAGAAGAGGTATATTACCGACGAGGCAGACATTAGCAATCTGAATATCTGCCACGTGCTAAAAACCATTCATGAAATAGTATGCCGCTCAAGTAAATACACCCTCAGCTTGAAGGAGGCGGGTCCTGACTGCCATTCTTCCACCTATCCTGAACAGATACCTGGTTCAGGATAGATCAGGTATCGCCAACGCGGCAGACATTAGCAACTGAATGTTGCTGCGTTGCAAAAACCATTCATGAAATTGTATGCCGTCAAGTAAGTACACCTTCAACTCGAAGGAAGCGGTACTGCCGCCTTCATCCACCTATCCTGAACAGATACCTGGTTTCAGGATAGAAGAGGTATCGCAACGCGGCAGGACATTAGCAAATCTGAATGTCTGCCGCGTTGCTAAAAAACAATTCATGAAATAGTATGCCGCTCAAGTAAGTACACCATCTCGAAGGAAGCGGTCCTGCCGCCTTCATCCACCTATCCATGAACAGATACCTGGTTCAGGATAGAAGAGGAATCGCCAACGCGGCAGACGTTAGCAATCTGAATGTCTGCCGCGTTGCTAAAAAACCAATCATGAAATGGTATGCCGCCTCAAGTAAATACACCCTCAATTTAAAGGAAGCGGTCCTGCCGCCTTCTTCCACCTATCCAGAAACAGATACCTGGTTCAGGATAGAGTAGGTATCGTACTGCACCCTCCGTGAGACAGCGCTGCCGTAAGGACGAGATAACTCACGGGGATTCTCCTACTCACCATCAAAAGGCTGATAGGGGGAGAACCAACGGACCCCAAACAAACACTGGGCCGAAGACCGAGAGGGGAGGGCTACCAGCTGGGGAGCACACCTCAAGGAAGGGGAAGGGCGGGGAGGGGGCGGGGTGGGGGAGGATGGTACCTAACAATAGCCTTACCCTCTCATGAAGGGATAAAAAACACATCCCGCAAAAGCAAAGATATTTACAAACACATATATCCAAAACTGACCCTAGGTCAGTAGTCTAGAAAAGGTAAAACATGAATAAAAAAACACACAACAAATAATATAAAATATAAAAGCTAGGTTAGCTTATTTAGAACATAGGAATATAAGCGAACCCCCTAGTTCATTATGGCTGACAACAAATATGGCCATCGCTTTGGTCAGGATGAGTACACAGTCTTGGACAAGCCAATTAACAACGAAATACGCATGTATTAGGCCAAAGGAAAACACCAAAATGAACTATGGGCTAAAAGGATGGATTAATGATAAAAACTCACATTAGGATGAGGATAATAATCCCAAAAACGGAAATAAATGAGAGTCACACAAAAGGTAAAACACCTGTCAAGGCGAAATAGGTGAACATGATAACGATGGGTGGAAACAGTTGATGGATGGATTGCGCTGTTCTTCTTTCTGGAACGGCTATCCTTCCCTGTAGTGGGGAGGTTTGACATTGAAATGGTTGTTTTTGATTAGGCAGACCTGAAATTCAAAGTCACTTCTCTCTATATACATGCTTTTAGCCCGTGAGAGAGCCCTTTGGCGTTTTGGTCTATTTAGACTTCTTGATAATTATTTCGAGAGATGCACCAACCTGTACAGGTGGTGAATAGTCCTCCATGAGTGACCCAGGTCTGCCCTTCGGTCAAAAAATCATATATTTATATATATATATATATATATATATATATATATATATATATATATATAGCTATATATATATATATATATATGTATGTATATGTATACATTATATATACATATATACATATATATATATACATATACACATACTATATATATATAATATATATATATATATATATATATATATGTATATATGAATATGTATACATATATATACATATATACATACATATATACATATATATATATATATATATGTATATATGAATAGGTATACAATATATACATATATACATATACATATATATATATATATATATATATATATTATATATATATATATATATATAGAGAGAGAGAGAGAGAGAGAGAGAGAGAGAGAGAGAGAGAGTACACAATTTGACCAGGCTGGTGGTCGGGACGTCAGAAAAATACAGTTGTGTGTGTCTGTTCATGCATCAAACAGGGCGTGTTCGTCGAAGCTTCTAGAACAATTTAGTACGTTCATATATATGAACACCAGGGCTTCTTAGGGTACAATATATGTGCCGCGGTCGGAAAGCGGCTATTCGAGATAAGAAGACCATAACGAGGAAAATCTAGTGGAAAAGTTGCCAGTCGTGGTGAACGCCAAGGTAGGTTACGTTACTATATGTGGTTTTCTTCCCTTTTATTAGACAGTGTCAATTAGACCCTTATAACAGGTGGTGGCAGTCGGGAAAGGCAATCAGGCCTATGGATTACGTTTCTGGAGAGACTGGGAGGTTGCATAGGAGTTAGGAAATCATGTAGATGTTAGGAAAAGGGATTATAATTATAGTTAGAATGTAGCCAATTGGCACTCTGTCGCTGAAGAGATCTGTTTTGGGCCGGAGTCAGTAAATTTGCTCACCGAGAAGCTTAGCCTTCTAAGGCAGTGGCGTTTCAAAGTGTGTTAATATGACGTGTGTAAATAAATACAGTGTGATTACCATAGTTTCCCCGGGGGTTAACGGTTAAGTATTCGTACCATTTATTTTCAGGTTCATTTTCATTTCGATAGGCTTGCAGTTTTTTATGTCTCAACAATTTAGTGAAGATTTGAGCAATGATATTAAATCGCCCTTAATTGCAAAATTTTGTCAAGTTAATTGACAAATTTAAATAAGTCTGTGTATTTTGTCGTTGTTGGGAAGGAACTCATAAATTACAGAATTAACAATTGTTTCGCATTTATTTTTATAAATAAAGTGTAATCCTGAGAGAAACCAATAAGCAGTTTATTCCAAGAAATTTCTCTAAAGAAAATGTAATTTTTTCATTTGCTAGTTAAATGTTTTCACGAGGAAAGCTTTACTTCTAACATGTCTTAACTGAATATTTATGTAAACAGAAGCATTTAAATAGAAACCTTTCAGGTCATATTGTCCAAAACACTTCACGGCCTACCACTACTTGAGAGGTACTATTAATTTTGTAATTCAAGTATTTACACTAAATGACCATTTGAAAAATAAACAATAATTATTTCAAAAAGTATATATTTTTAAAGATTTGAACAGCCGAATGGGTAACTATAAAATGTCTAAGATGGAAATAATGAACAGACAGATGAATGTCCTGTAATATCCAATTCGCTCTACCTCAAAATATCCAATTCGCTCTACCTCAAAATATCCAATTCGCTCTACCTCAAAAGTAATATAGTTTAAATATATGTTTAATTTCGTCTTCTCGTGGATTCGAACTAGCGGACAGAGGAGAAAGCAGGACTTCAGTGGCTTTGTAGCCTAATGCATGGATATGAATCACGGTAATGTGAATATGTCTACGTGCCTCAAACGTTCGACTTTGTTAACATGGAGGGGGTTGGATATCGATTCCAATTACAAATACCCGAGTTGGACAGTGATTTGTAAGGTCAGAATCGGTATTAACTTATACCTCATATGTTGGCCGAGTCAGTAATTCACTGAAGTCCTGATTTCGAATCTACTAGAAGACGAAATTATTAAAATAAAAAAAAATTCCTCTTCGGTTAACATATGAAAATATATTAATTCCGAGGTAGAGCGAATTGGATATTATAGGATTTTTGTAGCTTAATGCATCTTATAACATTCCTAAGCTAATGTCCTCTTATTCAGAGGTAAATACTTTAGCTTAAATATAGCCTTAGCTAACACTCAGTAGGAAGCATAAGAAAAATAATATTCCACTAAAATAAAATGTCCAATCTGTGCAAAACACTGGTCGGGTGAAGAAAACTCAACGATCACTTAACAATTATAATTAGTAATACTCATTATACAAAGTGACACTGATAATTAATATATAATTTAATAAAAACACTTCAGTTGAAACCTTTAACATTTGTCAAAGAACTCAATAATTTAACACTATTATTCTTAATATCTAAATGACAAAATACTCATATATAAACGAGATAGCCACAAACAAATTGTGTTTAATTATCCGAGGAGGTGATTTTCTGTAAAAGCAATGTAAGATTGGTCACAGTCCAGGCATGGGATTTCGTATACTACTGTGTCTTTGAGGATTGTCTTTTGTTGGACGTTAATCAGGGATTTGGCCAGGGTATTTGCGTAGGTAAAGGCAAAAGGGTTAGATTTTCCGAGAGTCTGGGTCACCGCCTTAATCATGTCCAGGTGTCTGGGGATTACGATTTTATTTTTGGGTATCTCTCTGATCTTCTCTTGAGGTGGTCGGTAGAATTACGTTTGCTCTATGAATCGCTTTCTCATTTATATGGTCGGAATACCTTAAAAATGAAAGCTGCTTACGAAATAGTTCCAATTCCTTTTTCAGGAAATCTGGGGAACAGATTCGTCAAACTCAACTATATATCTATATATTATATACTATATATATTATATATATAGTATATATGAGGGGGGGGGGTGATGGTATAGTATAGGGGTATGAGGGGTTAGGTATGGAGAGTATATAGAGTATATCACAGATAGAGCTTGTATATATATATATCTATATATACGTATATATATATATATATATGTAGAGTTATATATATAGTATATATATATATATATATATATATATGATACCTATTATGACATATATATATTACATATATATATATATATATATATATATATATAATATATACACATATATATATTATATATATATATATTAATATATAATAAATTTTCTATTATAGTATATAATATATATATTATTATATTATATGTATATATATATTATAATTATATATATTATATTAATTATACATTATAATTATTATTATATATTATATTATATTATTATATATAATTTTTATTATTTATATAATACGTATATATATAATATATATATATATATATTATTTTATATAAATTATATTATATTATTTAATTTAAATATATTATACATTATTTATATATTATATTATATATAATATAATATATAATATATATATATATATATAATACACATATATTATATATATATAATAATATTATATATATATATATATTATATATATATAAAATATTACATATTATATAATATTTATATATATATATAGATATAATATATATATAGTTATATATATATATATCAATAATATAATTTATATATTAATATATATATATATTATATATATATCTATAGTTTTATATATATATATATACGTATATTACTATATATATAGATATATAATTATTAATATATAATATACATTATATATGTATAGTATATTACATATATATATATTTCAATTATATATAAATTTTTAATTTTTTTTTATAATATATATATATATAGTATCTCATATATATATATATATATTATTATTATTATTATCATAATATTCTTAACTTATAATATCCTATATATATATTATATATTATATTATATAATATTACTATATTATATTTATATAATATATATTTTTATATATATATATATATATATATATCTTTATATATATATATAATACATATATATATATACGTATATATAATACCATTATTATCTTTATATATATCTATATTTATATATATATATATTACGTATATATTATAAATATAATATATAATAATATATATATATATAAATATATATTATATATAATATATATTATTATACATATATGATACATTAATATATTAATATTTATATATATATATATTACATATTATATTATATATATATTATATTAATATATTATTATATTATATTAAATATATATTTATCATTATATACTTATATTATATATATATATATACATATATCTAAATATATATATATATATCATATATATATATATAGATAATGATATATATTTATATAGGATTAACATATAATATATTCTATATATATATATATATATACTAATACGATAGATATAGATATAGATATATATATGATATATATATATAGATATTACAATATATATATGATATATAAAGATAAATACATATATATGATATATATATATATAGTATATATATATATACATATATATATATATATATATATAGATATATATATATATGTATATTAGATAATATACATATATATATATATATTATCGTTATATATATATTATATATAGATAGTATATAATTATATGATCTATATATAATATAACATATATATAATATATATATATAGATATATGATATAATATATATCTAGTATAGATATATATAAGATATATATATATAGTCTAAATATAGAAGATATATGATATATATAGTATATATTATATATAGATATATATTATATATATATATAGATAGACATATAATCATATATACATAGTATATATTATATATATATAGAGGATGATCATATATATATATATAGAGATATATATGATATATATATATCTATATAGACGATATATATATATATTTAGATATATATACATAGATATACATGATATATATATGTAGTATATATATATACATATATAGATAGTTATATATAAGGAGATATTTAGATATATATAGGTATAGAAACTATATATATATATATATATAGATATATAGATAGATAATAGATATATAGATTATATATATATATATATACATATATATAGACATATATAATATTATAGATATATATATATATTATATACATATATATATATAGATATATATATATATAGATATACCATTATATATATACCAGTATATATATATATAGTATATATTGTATTATATATAAGTATTATATATCTATATATTATATAGTATATATATATATATAGATATATCTATATATATTGATATATATATACTATATATACATATATATATATATTATATATATATATATATATAATATGTATATATATAGCATAGTATAATATATATATATATATATAATATATATATACATCTATATATACATAGATATACATATATATATATACCATAGATATATATATATATATATATATATAGATACATATATATAGATTATATATATATATATACATACATATATATACATATATATATTATACAGTATATATCTACAAATATATTATGATATATATATATATATATACATATATATATATATATAGTATATATATATAGATATATGTATATATATATATATACCATATACAATACATACTATATACACATACATATATATATTATATATAGATATATATATACATATATATGTATATATATATATATATATATATATATATATATATATATATATACATATATATGTATATATATATTATATATATATATATATATATATATATATATATGTGTGTGTGTGTGTGTGTGTGTGTATACATACATACATACATACATACTGGAAAACCTCTTAACCTGATTCGATCTCACGAAGAACCAAGTGTTGTACCCGAATCGCATCTCCTTTATTATAGCCCGTGTGATAATATGCAAATAGCCATTTGGGGATCTCCAAATGGAGCCGATTACTATTTGCTGTCAGAATATTAAGCAGCAGTAAGCATCCTGCCCGAAAGTAACAGAAAACATTCTCCTTATGGACGTCATCATGTGGGCTTCTACGCCGTTGGGGACAGAAAAGAGAGATGCCATGTAGTTAAGAAGAGTGTTAAATAAAATGATTTTCTGCATTGGTAAATTAGTTTTGGCCACTGAAATGGGATAATATATAATTTTTCTATCTAGGTGAAGCTGTTTTTCACTCTGTGCTGGCAGTTAATTTGCATTTGTTGAAAAGTGTAATAACTGGTATGTAAAATTAAAATGGGTGTAACATTAAATTCTACACGGTAATGCAATGTACCAGGAAAATCTGCTGACTTTGAGATTTATATAATGATATTTCTAAATCAGTGTAAATGGATATTGACTAGAAACTGAGATAGCATTTATCAATGCACTAGTATGTAGATAATCCGAAAGACAAATAAAGACAACTAATATTTTTTTATGTGCATAAAGTTGTAGATAAGAGTTAGCGAAGAAAAAATAGGCCTATAAAAGCAGATTGATGAGTAGCCTAGACTCTTGGAGAGGTGACAGACAAACGGAAAGAGAGCATAATGAATGAATGTATAGTTGAGGAAACATTCTTTAGAATAAACTGCTACGTTTCATGTACATCGAAAAATCTTTTGTCTGTACCGTAAGATGATGCATTTTGTCAGAAAGGAAAGATTAGGCCAAGCAATCAAAAAAATTTTCACTGTTTATTTTACATTGTGGAACAAAGTGTGCTTATCAGATTAGATAATAGAAAAATGAAATTCGGTTCAGATAGCAGCAGCGTATTTTCGTAGTCCTAGAAGCCATTGACGGTGGATATTAGGAAGAACCAAAAAAGGGAAGACAGCAAGTGTTCCTCCGGATGTCAATTCAGGGAACAATTAGAATTAGCTGAGGGAAAGGATGATTATATTTTAAGTCTTTATTTATTAATTTTGGAAAAATAACAGCAATAGTATAATAGTAATTTCCCCATTCTCTTAGAAATAGTACTTTGTTGGAATTTATTGCCCAGAGGAGAAAGTGTTGACATAAATTTAGTACTTACATGAAAGATTCTGCTTATGGAGAGAGAGAGAGAGAGAGAGAGAGAGAGAGAGAGAGAGAGAGAGAGAGAGAGAGAGAGATGGGGGAGGGGAAATGGTGTGGGATCATTAACAGTTTGGGGAACATCATGAAGTAATTCATTCTAATTGTGTTACGCAGTAACTAATAATTCAGACTGTATGATTTTTATGACGTTTTATTACGTTTATTGAAAATGTTTCACTATAGCGATGTATATCCTACAGTTCACAGTAGAATATAGCTTGTCTCTGTGGCAGGTAGGAGCATATTGCAACACATCAGCATCCAGAGTTTGTACTTTTACATATCATTAGTGTTATTTCAAGACACGTCACATAAAATAATATTTTTTCACACAGATACAGGCAAAAACTTTTATGATTTAGATGTGATGACTACAATGCATCCGGTATGTTTTCATCATGTTTTTGTTTAAAAACTGGCGTTACTAAAATAAATCATATGAGGACACCGGCTTTTCGACTACTAAGCTGATATTGGTATTACGTAAAGAAAAGCCGACAACGATGCTCTGCCTTTCAACCTTAAGTGATCTTGCTTGAATTTCCATGTCTGAAATTGCATTTTAACAGTTAATGGTAAAGAAGGATTTTATCTGGGCCCTAGAAACAGGGTTTCATAGAACTGTGCATCGGCTGCTGAAACCTTGTAACCTTATAAGAATTTAATATCTGAAATAATATTATCAGAGTTAATGCTAGTGAAGGGTGTTAAGACGTGTATTACATTTAACAGAATACCCATAAGAAGGCTTCTACAGGAAACTATTGCATTTATTCTTTGGTACTTAATTCATTTCGGGAGGTGATTTTTCTATCCCAAACATTTCAATAGAAATCGGGCTGGTAATGATTCTTTCTTTTAAAAAATCATAAGGTTCATGAAAACGCAGGAGAAATCTATCTCTCTATAATAGATAAACTGGAAAGGTCTGTTTGTGGTTTTATTGTATGAACGCTAAGAAATCCACATTTCCTGACCAATTTTGAAGACATTTCTTTTTATCATAGACTCCCTCACCCCCCAAGGAAGGTTTTAATCAAGATCCGAAATTCGAGGGCCGTCTCTAAAGAGGGTCATAACCCCTCTTTTCATATCCCTTCACTTTTACAAATCCACTTTTCTTGACAGATTTTAATGAGATTTTTTTACCATAGACTCCCCTCCCGACCCCCCATCTAGAAATCAGCACTGTGGGGTAAGACATCATTAGCACGTCGACGTAGTAACTTGAAAATTTAACATATCTAATTTTGGTATACATATGACTCAATGTTTGGGGGTTGAGATGGGGGTAACAGAGAGAATAAAAGAAACAGATAGAGAGAAAAGAGAGAGAGTAGGGGGCATATTAGGAGAACAAAGGGAAAAGAGAGAGAGAGAGAGAGAGAGAGAGAGAGAGAGAGAGAGAGAGAGAGAGAAATGGTGTTAAGAAGACAGAGAGAAATGGACAGGGGGGTTTGTTGGAGAGGGAAAAAGAGAGTTAGAGAAAGGAGGAGAAGAAGAAGAAAGTGAGAACAGGTTGAAGGAGTTTGTGAGGAGTAGGGGAAGGAGAGAGAGAGTGAGAGAGAGTTTATTAGTTGTCATTCAGTTATCCCGGACAGCACTGGGTTGGTTAGCTAGTATATATATATATATATATATATATATATATATATATATATATATATATAATAATATATATATATATATATATATATATATACTAGTGTGTGTGTGTTTTTTTTTATAACTGTATCCCGAAAAATGAGTGATGAATATACATACATAAAGACAAATTCAACGAAGGAAAGAGAAAAATAGAGTTCTGTAAGGCCTTTCGACTTCTTGTTCTGCTATCCTGTAGGGGAGACCGGGGCTAGTTGGCACACTTTTTACAATTTTGGTTATTGTGAATATAAAACAAACATTTTTTGCAATATTCTTACCATCATTGAAAAAAAATAACATTCGTCTTTATCATAGAGCAAAATAATTGTTGTTTGCTTTCAACATAAGGTAACAAATAAGCTATAGGAAAAAATAACTTTTTCGTGCCAACTTGCCCTGTATATGGGGTAAGTTGGCACACATTATGGGGTAAGTTGACATACTGATTATTAAAAGAAAATTACTACATTGCATGTAAATCAAATAGCAAAAATACCTCCTGAATTTCCAATATACAAAATATAAGCCATTGATATTACTTCAGATCATCATCTATTTTTAATTGTGGCAGGTGTCAAATAAATCTTCATCGGTAGTTTTCATGCTCCCACATGTTACATGGTCTTCACTGGACCCACACTTCTCCTGGCTTACCAAACATAGGCTGTCTTCAGCTGAGCTTTCTTCTGAATCAACAGGAGCAGTTCTTGAACTCTGTATTACGCTGATCTGAAGCCCATGTGTCTTTTCGGACATCTCTCAATCTGTTACATACGCACCCGTAAAATCAAAATCTTGAAATGGTCTGTATTCAAAGGTGAAATTCCAGCAACCCTAAACCCACTGAAAACATCAGAATAAGTGACAGCTAGAGTTAAAGCCGATGAAACATTACCAGGAATGTCACAGATGGGCATCCTTGATCCGGGATTACAAGTCATCCACGAATCACATGCCCTGTTAACACATTTCTTCAGAGGTCTATAAACACTAACATCCAGGGGCTGCAACTTGGAGGAAATGATAGGACACTAATCTCATTATCCTTCCAAAAATCCAGAAACAAAACGTAAATTATATAAAATAAATAGGCTTACTATTGTTATCAAATAACGTGAGGCAAGTCTGCACGTGCCAACTTGCCCAACTTGTTATGAGCCAACTGGCGCCATCCTTAACATTTCATACAAAAACACTTAGTAGCCCATACCAAGAAGCCTTGAATTATTAATTTTAATGGTATAGAATCTTTAAACCATAAGGAAAACTATGCTATAACTGAAAACTAATCTTTCATGAATGCATAGATGTTATAATAAAAAGATAAAAAAAATTTACTACCATCAAAATCAAAATTTGTCTCATAAATTCGAGCTCCTACGTTCTATCTCTATAGAATTTTGCTGATAACTGAGGAATCACGTGGCAGTTACACAGTATATGTATTAGAGTCATCTTTTGGTAAACTTTAAAGTTATTTTGAGTGGGCCAACTTACCTTGTAGAGCCAACTTACCCTTGTAGACAATTAGTCCCGGTCTCCCTACTTAGCAGACTTAGTAAAGGACAAGAAGTAGAAAGGCCTTGCAGATCTCCGTCGTTTCTGTTTCGCGGAATTTGCTTTATAGTATATATATATATATATATATATATATATATATATATATATATATATATATATATATATATACATGCATACATACATACATAGTATACATACATATATACACTCAATATACCGTTGAATTTTCAATTGCTGTTTCTAATCACGAAATACGTTACCCAATACCGTAACGTAACATCGATAAACGGAAAAAAATCATGAACATTCAGATTTACTCAGCATTGCTCAATTAGTTTTTCAATATGAAAACCAATAAAGCCGAAAAAATTGCGGACCAGAATTATATATGATTTTCATCGTTGCATAATAATGGGTGATACGGTCATCTTGTACCCTATAATATCAGTGCCTCATTTTTAACTGAAGTGGGCTTTGCTGGGGGTATAGGTATGATTTTCATCTATGATATGATGCTACCTTGACGTTCTACTTTCCCTGTTTTTCTGGATGTATTATTAAATCTGGAAACTTGGCGTACACATGAAATAAAATTTTAGAATGGTCTAGTTTTTAAGTGTATATACATACATACATACATATATCTATAATATATATATATATATATATATATATATATATATATATATATATATATATATATATATATATATATATATGATTCTATATATATTTTAAATAAGTCTAATTTTTTGGCAGACATATAGCCCGTATCTGTTGGGTCCGATGTATATTTGCGATAATATAATCGCTTCTTTAATTTTCTTTGTTTATTTTAGGGAAATTTTGTAATATATATAATGTCTACATACATACATACATACATCCATAAATATATGCACATTTATATGCAGATATATGTGTAACATTCAACACCATAATATTTTGTATTTATTGTATGTATGTATGCATGTGTACGAGTGTATGCGTAAGCCCCTCTTTCGACCTATCAAATGGGAGTGATCAATTATGTAACAAAAATAGCACCGCTTGTATAAGAAAACATAAAAATTATATTTTTGTATTTTTTGACATTTTTTACAGTATTTCAATTTGGATATTTAATCAGAGTAATGAGAGAGAGAGAGAGAGAGAGAGAGAGAGAGAGAGAGAGAGAGAGAGAGAGAGAGAGAGAGAGAGAGAGAGAGGTGAAAATTAAAGTTTTTATTTTTGACATTTTATTGAAGGATTTCAATCTGTATATTGAATTAGTTTAATAAAGAGAGAATATTTAATAAATTTATTACGCCCAAAGACGTCAAACAAATTTACATATTAGCAGTTACATACAGTACATCAGAAATCAACAGAAAAAATTTACATCATTGAATCATTGGTATATCAGTTACAAAAATAACATATATGAGATCGTATTCCATTATCACAACAACTGCAACAGACAGTTTAGCAGCCACCAAAGTGTGGATGACGAGTCAAAATTACGTCTAGGTGGTCATCTTTGAGTAAATATTGGCAGGTTTTAAGTCAATTTTGTCCTTGAGGTAACAGATTCCTGACAGTGGGGCAATGAAGGCAGTAGTGTTCAAGGTTACTGGCATTAGCAAGGTTACACAGTTTACATGAGGTGTAATGCGGTATATCTAGTATCCGTCCAACCTGCCACATAGGACGATATCCCAACCTTATCCTGGCACTTACAACATTATGCCTACACACCATGAGTCCACGTCGCCGGTACTTGTGACGGCTCTGCAGAAAGTTATCATGATGTTGTATGGAAACACTAGTGCCCCTCTCTGCATACCTACACTGTACTGTACAGGCAATAGCTGCTGAATATATTCTATGTTTAAGGCAGCGAAGTGAGGGCTCAACATTTCTGTCATCAAGGTCCAGCGTGCAGGCAGCTTTAGCAAGACTGTCCACCATGTCATTCCCAGCAAGCCCAATATGGGAGGACATCCACATGAAGAACAAGACAAGCGAGGCATTGTAAGCAGCAGCGAGTTGACACAATATGTCTCACACAACACGGCCACAGCTGGGCCTAGAAGATGTCAGTGTCTGGAGTGCAGATTTGGAGTCACAGATCACCAATCCATTCACATTTCTTCTAACAAGTAGGGTTACTGCATCCCATATACCTTGAAGTTCGCAAAAAGTGGAACTGGATGAGTTTGGCAACCTGCGACCCTGCCACCCACCCTTAGGAGATTCTACAGTGGGGGAGAACATAGCACATGCTGCACTTCCATCTGCCTGTACTGAGCCATCAACGTAGATGTGGTGTCCTGCAGGAATTGAAATTGACACTTTGGATATTGTTTCCAAAACCAGCTGCTTCTGTACACTGGTATGGGCATCTTTAGAGGTTGGTGTGAAAGTGACAGCAGGAATAGGAACCCGCCATGGTGGCAAATCTTGGATGACTGCTTGCTCAGGTACTCCGATATCAAGGTGTCGAAGATTTTCACATACTGCCCTAACTAGGTTAAGGCCCCCTGGCCGGAGTTGAGGTCTTCGTGCATCTTCGTCAAGTGATGCTCTGAGGACAGCAGAGAATTTTGGAGTAAATTGTGGAGAGTGTAGACATTTAACAGAAAACAAAGTTACATTGGCATAAATTCTCTCTATTAATGGAGGTAACATGAGTTCGGTCTGCATGTTGACTATCCGAGTGGAAGGAGAGCATCCTAGGATAAACCTCATTACTCTATTTTGGAACAGTTCTAGAGGTTGTAACGCCTGTCTGGGTAATTGAATTAGAGCAGGAGATAAATAGTCAACAACTGACCTTAGGAAGAGGATATAGAGGGTTTTAGCCACGGGGATAGATATAGCTGTGGCCCTGGTGGCAAGCCATTTGATGGGAGTGAAGCGAGGCTCCAGTCGATCAAGAAGGTTTTTCACCATGGGGTGATTCGTTGTCGTGCAGGTTAATAGCAGGGGTGGGGATCCTGAGGCACTGGTGCACCTAGATATGTATACTGTGTGCAGTGAGGTATAATATTCCCACCCATAATGAACACTGGCAGGTCTCGGAGATTCCGGGCAGAGAAGATTCTGCTTTTTTCTGGGGAGAGTATGAGGCCACAGGAGGTACAGGACCTGTAGAAGTCTTGAAGGACACGCTGAAGGTCTCGAGGGGTAGTGGAGTGGATGCAGACATCATCAGCATAGCAGGTTACAGTGGTTCCAGGGATAGCAGGGAGGAGATACAGTACACGGTGCATAAGAATATTAAAAAGAAATGGGCTCAATACACCACCCTGAGGTGTGCCAAGCTCAAAATTTCCATAGGAGCTACATGCACCCTTAAAGAAAACACATGATTTTCTGTTACTGAGATAACCATTTATCCACTTCAGAAGGTTTCCTCTGACACCAAATTCGACAAGCTGATCAAGAATTATATCCCTGTTGGCTATATCAAAAGCACTTTTGAGGTCAAGGAGGGCAACTACACTGTTGGAGGACAATCGGGAGTAGAGTTCAGCTAAACAGTGATGAGTACTCCTCTGTGGAAGAAAGCCATACAAATGGGGAAAAAGTTTTTCGTTGCCAACCGGTACATAGCATGGTTAGTAATATACGCTCAAACAATTTACTAAAACATGAGGTGAGGGAGATAGGCCGATATTTATCAGTTCCAGGCTTTGGGATAGGAATAATTGTGCTAATGGTCCAGGCAGCAGGTACATATCCATGTTGGTACCAAAGATTATACAATTGTAGAAGAGGATTTCCAGGAACCTTCTGGAGGAGACGAAGCACTTGATAAGTAAAGCCATCATCTCCAGGAGCAGAATTTTTATTTCCCATAACAGCACGTCGCAGCTCATCCTCGGTGATCAGCTCTTTGTCCTCCCCGTCTGATTCCAACAATGCAGCCATCAGACGAAGGTTGCGTAAATTGCTCTGGGAAGAAAGTGCTTCTTGGATTTGTACAGGGAGATTATTGGACCGTGACTGGGTTGACCAAGTAGTGATGAGATCCTGGGCATATGCTTGTGGACTGTGAAGAAGTGCACATGTGGTTTTTTTCTTGACAGTCCTTTTGATGAGATGCCACATGGTCCCAATGCTAGTCTGTTGGTTAATTAGGTCAGTGTATTTATACCATGACTCACTGTAGACACACTTCTGGAGAGCAACTAAATCATCCCTCGCCTGCTGATATTGAAGTAGATGATTAGGTGTTGGTTGTGTCTGAAAGGCAAGGCCAGCATCGGCCGCAAGTCTCTCTGCTTGCTTAATGCGTTGATCCAAGGTCCAGGCATGGGCAACAAGATGACTTTTAATGTGAGGTCTGACCATATATAGTTGATAGAAGTCATGGGTGGCTTTTACCAAAGAATTATAAAGGTGTTCTGGAGAGTGTTATCAAAGGTAGGTAGGACAGAGGAGATGTATGAAACATATGTTGGGCAGTACTTGGGTGGAATGGTGATGCGGGTACGATGATAGGGGTCACTTGGATGAGTCTGTATTGCGTACTGTAGACATAAGGCAACATGGTCAGAAAAGAACGAGGGAACAGAATGACAGGAGACATGTGATGCCACGAGCCCAGATGTAAGGATATGATCAAGAGTGGCCCCCCCCCCCCCCCCCACCCCCCCCCCCCCCCCCCCCCCCCCCCCCCCCCCCCCCCCCCCCCCCCCCCCCCCCCCCCCCCCCCCCCCCCCCCCCGGATGTGTGTGGCACCACCTATATCCCAACAGGTTAAATGGTAACGATGGATGTAGTTGAGCAGAGGAACTCCACTGCAGTTGGGAATCGGAGAGACATCACCAAGATCTGGGTGTCTGGCATTGAAATCACCCATGTAGATCATGCCAAGGTTTGTAGGTGTAGGAAGTGCTGAGAGGTTAATTAAGCCAGGAGCAGAGTAAACATTGCATAATCGAATATGACCATCACCTATCTTAACCTTATGAAGTTTTGAAATTTCAGCTGATTCAGGAGGACATAACGAGGAGGTTGACACTGGTTGTGGTGGTGGTGTCAGTGGAAGTGACTACGTGGCAGCACGCGACCGTCTGGAACATCCATGCCAAACATTAACTCCTGCTTTACCACAATGAGGGCATTTCCAATGCACAGTCTCTGGAGTTGATGATGATTCTGACAATGAGGTGGAAGCATCAGTAACAGGTTTACGGTATGGACAGGTGCGTGTGGAATAGGGTGCAGCACACCAGGCACACTTAGGTGAGGCAGAGCAATATCGGGAGATATGGCCAGTACCCCAGCAGTTGAAACAGTTGGGCTGATCATCCTTCATCCTGCGTAATCCACAAGGAGGGAGGCAAGGGAGGAAGGAAAACTCATAAACAGATGGTGGTGGTTCTAGTAGACTCCATGTGATGACAATGCAATTAATAGGGTTCCCATTTTGAAGAAATCTTTGTGCACTGTATACACCAGGCAGTTCCTTAGCAAGGTTAGGGTCTGATTCAATAGGGTAATGAGTAATGAGATATGTTAAATATTTACGGGGTCTGTCTATTGAATCTTGAATATCCAGGCTTATGGACAGAAATTCACCACCCTTCACCCTGCCAATGATGTCCTCACGACTCCTTGCAATATATACAAATTTAGATGTGATAACAGACATCTTCACCTCTGCCAGCTCCTTATCAAGATTGAAGGTTTTGTTTACTTCAGTCAGCAATCGTAGTTAAGTGTCAGTGCTCAAATTTTCTTTGAAGACCAACCTAACATATTCATCACGGGGAGCAAAAGCTGGGGTAGCAGAGGAAGCAAGTCGTGTAGGGGGGTGAGGCAGAGTGACATCACTCTTTTGTCTAGTGAAAATCTCTTGACATTTGGATGTTTTAGCAGCAGGAGACTGTGGAGCACTGCTAGTATCTGACCCATAATCCACTGGGAGCTTCATGGGGGTATTAGCAACAGTACTGGAGGGCTTATGAGGAAGAGATTGTGTGAGTGGTGGCCAATGAGACATATCTACATCCTCATCATCAGTCAGGTGCAGATCATTTTCAACTTCAGAAACAGAGGCTGGTCCGGAGTAATCCATTATTAGTAAAGCTGCAGCCTTTTCACGTCATACATACATCACACATACACTGCGCATGCGCGAACTGAGGCGCCGCCGACCGAGTGGGTATGCCACGGGGAATTTGTTTTTATATCGTAACTACAGACTAGTATAAAAAACCTATATACACACTGTTGTTACTTAAATGGTCACTGAGTCTTACTGTAACTTATATAACACGGTGAAAGGTGTAGTATCACTAGAACTTGCACAAAAACTCATTATATAGAGAGCTCACACAAAGCGTGTTTACAAACCGAGAGCACTCCCACTCACCGCAATAAAGAGAGAGAGAGCGAGAGATGAAGAGACGAGAGAGAGAGGAAAGAAGAAGAGAAGAGAGAGGTTTTTGGATATCGCTTGGTGTGAAAAAATAGAGCACTTATTAGTTCTTTTTGCTTTTTGGTTTCGAAATTTCGGATTAACATCCTCAATAAATCTTCTAATCCTCTGACAGATCATCTTTTGGAAAACTGAAGGTTTAAATTTTGTATTTACTGCAGTATTTTATATGGATACACATTTTTCCGTTTATCACAGAATGATAGATCCACATACACGCATAGTTCCCTCTTTGCTGAAAGCTATTCGTTTCAAGTTTATTGATAAGGCAACCGGAGATTTCCCTTTCTACCCCAATTAACTCTGCTGCAATATGGAGGTTAAATCTGAAGGTTTGGTTGTCGTAAAAGTCCTGTCGTTGCGAAGCTTGCAGAAGTCCTTCTCTCAGATCTGGGATTCCCTCAGCTTATGCCAGAGATGGAAAGCGAATTAGAACGGAAAGTTTTAGAGATGGACGGATGATGAAGTGGGCGAATGGAGGAGTTAATCAGCTCGTTCTTTACCACATTGTTTAAGCTTTAATTTTGACGTCGTCATATACCCCTGGGGGGGGGGGGGTTAGGGCCCCAGCTGCCTCCACTTTTTAACCTCTTACTTGTATTCGACGCCTCTTCCTTTCTTCGACCTTTGTGCTCAACAACTCCAACTTCTTTTCACTGTCTTAAAGTACTGAAGGGCTGAAAGTGCCCCATTGATTGAATTTTTAGAGAAATGTTCATAATTCATATCCGTCGTCCCCGGAAGATTTCCTTTGAATATTTTGGTGTATCAACAGACCCAATACTGTTTAAATAATATTCTTTAGATCACTTTTGTGTTATGAAATTTCTCACCATCCTCATTGTTTATTTTCCCATTTATTCTCAATGATATAGTTCTGTTCCTCCTCTTGTTCAATTTGCTGGATATATCCTCTACATTCTTCCCGCTTGATGACCTGGACCTTAAGCTAGTCATGAAAATCATTTGGGTAAAAATATATACATATTTTAAAGGTCATTTGACCCTACCTTGAACGGCATATCTTCATGTACAACGTAATTTTCTAAATGCAGGTCTTTGTCTGCAAAAGTATTGGTGTGCTCTTTCTATTACTGTACACCAAGGTTACTTATTAATTAATGAAAGATTGATAAATATAAACTGCTCTGACAAATTTATCACATATTCTGATATATTTGGATTTTATAGCAACCATATACGCGATCAGTTTGTATTATCAGTAACGTTTACAGTTTTGTATTCATAGGACATGGACACATCTTATTGCCATTTGAAGGTAACACTTTCATACGAGCTCTTCGTCACAAGGTTCCTATTTTGTTATATCTCATAAAGCACTTATCAACTGAAGCACCGTTTTGGCTCTGCGTCACTGATCAGGACAGCAGTTTCTGTGAAACTCAGTCAGTCACCTTATAATCCATTGCTGGTAAGGAATCAGTTTTCATTTCTCGGTTAAAATAGTTTGTGATTGTACCGGCACAAACATATCAAGGATTAATGTTAACAGTCCTCCCCTCACACAGATTTCATCTTGTTCCATCTCGAGAACGGCAGGGAAAATCAAAACCTTCGTTGACATTAATTAACACAGACAGTCAGACAAATGGCGACATCAACACCCAAGTTGAACGACACTACTTACCCTAAAAGTTGGCGTGAAAAAGGAAAATTTATTTGAAACCGTACCACAAGAGATATCCCGGATGTATACTTGATATAGTAGCTCCTTGACGATGTCTGAATAAAGACGAAAGCGCTTGGATTTCTGACTATCATTTTCCCGTGGTATTCGCTTATAGGAATTTAAATCTATCCATCTTCGGCTTTTGGACATTTATCGATAAGCAATCTTAGGTATGAATTTGAGACTTTATTTTATTTTTTTTATTTTTTTTTTTTTTTAGGTTAAATAGACATCAGCTGACTTTCCTTTCCCAGACATCTTCAGTCACTACCAGAGAATCTGCTTTTCAACAGCCATCAGAAATATCTTTACCGTAGACAGTTCTTGTGAAGAGAGTCAAGTGTTTTTTAATACATTTTTATAATAAAAAAAACGACTGGACTACTTACTGCTAAGTTGAGTGAATGTTGTTACATCAAAATCATTATGTGTTAGTCTTCATCCTTTTGATAATCGCTGTTAGTCCTGTAGAGGTTTTTTAAAAGTACCTTTACAATTGTAGTAGTTCCTTGCTGGACGAGTGGTTTTTCGCGCTCGGCTGCATATTCCTGAAGTCTGGATGGAAATAGACCCTCTCGGATATTAGAACCAATCAGAGCGTGTTTTGGAGCGGTGACGTTGTGAGACTCCGCCCTCCTTAATTTTACCACCTATAAACTTTTCTTAATTCTTGCAAAAGCAACAGTTTTGAAAATATTAATCTTATATAATACGTTATAATATTGGTAAATATATGAGTTATTATAGATGCATACAGAATATATGTATCAACTATGCTGTACCAGCTAGCATTTACGCTGGCGCTTATTATTATAAAAAGGTACTGAGAGTCTGAGTACGCAAGGTATATGGCACCATTGCTCAATGTAGCCAAACTACATGTGCTGTGCCTGTTCTGTAACTTCTGTCGAATTGATTGAGTCTGTAGTCTATAGTCCTCCTAGTCTGTAGTTTTCGTCGTGTGTTACTTGTACTTTAGTCACTATGGAGTGTACAAGAAATCCCGAGTTGCTAGATTTTTGCAGAAAAATCAAGATTCCGTTCGCTTACGAACTAATGTTAAATCAAGGGAAGATTTTACAAGTGGAGAGAAATATTCAACATCCTATATTTCTCACACTTCACAATAGTTTTTGATTAGTGTTAAGGCAACGTATTAATTTTATGTATTTATTAGAGCTCTTAAGACATGAATTATTCCATTTTTATTGTATCTGGTTGACAATGGAACTGTGCAGTTTGGAGTCAATCAACTTTGTTAAGATGTACAATGTGAGTAATCTTTTGTATATAATAAACTTTTGTATAAAATAATCTTTTATAAATATTTTTTTCCCTTATATTCCAAGCTATGCAGTTGGTTTTAAAATTTACAATGAAATATCAGCAAAGGAAAGATTTTTGGTATCCGAGGCTGCAATGGTCATATGTATAATATAAGCAAAGCAAAAATTTTGCATTGTTTAGGATATCTGCACAACAAAATCTTTGCTTTATTTCAAATCTGTGCAAACTGAAAAGTTTTTCTGGTATATTTTTCTTTGACTAGAAAGAATTTGCTACTCATTTCCGTTGGATATTATTAAAAGAATATGTTTTTTTTTTATTGCAACATAGATTTACCCTAGCAACTAAAATAAAGGTCTATATTTCCTGTCTCACACCATGTATACTTCCGAACATGAATTACCATCCGTATTCTAGCCTAACCTGACTAAATATGTACATTTAAAAAATATTGAGTCAAAACTACAAAACAACAATAGAAAATATATATGTAGTAGATAAGCAGCAAAGAACAAATCAACTTGCAGAAGAAATATATATGATCAACAGGGCAAAATTTGTGCAAATTGAAGGGTACAATGATTTTAAATAAAATTCAAAGTTAGAAAAATATTTTAAACTGTCAGCCTACTGCATGTACTACGTAAATGCCTAAGTGTCGAGGTCAATATGAGTAGCGGAGTCATTTTTTCAATGGGCGAAGTATTACGTAACGAAACAGCTGATTCCCAGGGAATCATAGTCCTGTCGAGGCCAATATAAGTAGCTAAGTCATTTTTCAACGGGTGAAGTGTTACGTAACGAAACAGCTGATTCCCAGGGAATCATAGTCCTCCTGTCGAGGCCAATATAAGTAGCTAAGTCATTTTTCAACGGGTGAAGTATTACGTAACGAAACAGCTGATTGACATGGGATCATAGACCTTCTGGTGTGTTTCATTGAGCAATGCCTTGCGTATCTCTGTATTTTTTTTTTTAATAATTATATTTACCAATATTATAACCTCTCACAAGATTATATTCTCAAAAATGGTGCCTCTGCGTGTTTCATTGAGCAATGGTCCCATATGCCTTGCATATCTCAGTAACTTATGATGCATAAGCGCCAGTGTAAATATTAGATGGTACAACATAGTTGATACATATTTTCTGTATACATCTATAATAACTATTTACCAATATTAAACCTATTATATAAGATTAATATAACTGGTGCTTCTGCAAGAATTAAGAAAAGCGTATACGTGGTAGCGCTAGGAGGGCGGAGTCTCACAACGTCACCGCTACAAATCACGCTCTGATTGGTTCTAATATCCGAGAGGGTCATTTCCATCCAGACTTCAGGAATATGCCACTCGGCTACCCATCCGGTGGTCCGAAGTTCGATTCTCGGCTCGACCAACGCTGAGTCAGAGGAATTTATTTCTGGTCGTAGAAATTCATTTCTCGATATAATGCGGTTCGGATCCCACAATAAGCTGTAAGTCCCGTTGCTAGGTGGCCAATTGGTACCTAGCCATGTAAAAATATCTAATCCTTCGGGCCAGCCCTAGAGAGCTGTTAATCTGCTCAGTGGTCTGGTAAAACTAAGATATACTTAACTTAACAATTGCAGTTGACTGGTGACTGTCAGTAGGTTTAAATGAAACAATTAGTTGGTTGTGATACCAATTTATGGTATAACTATTTACATATGTCCGTTTGTGTGCACACAAGTCTTATATGTCTTCGCCAAAGTGAGATTATTTACAAAAACGGCTGAAAAAAACTTACAACAATAGTTGAAAAAAATAAAACGCTCCTCGGAGCGTAAAGAAAGAAAAAGAAAAAAAAATTTCACCGAGTCTCCCGGAAACTCTCGGAATGATGCTCTTCAAAACGACCATTTTTCTTCACCAAACCGACGAGAGAGAGAGAGAGAGAGAGAGAGAGAGAGAGAGAGAGAGAGAGAGAGAGAGAGAGAGAGAGAGAGAGAGAGAGATTTAGGCTGTGCACGGTCAATAATTGTAAACATCTGAATTTGTACTTACTTTAGTCTATTAAACATTGTGTAAACAATTGGTACTGGCTGGACCTCACAAGTTATGTAAGATGTCCTACGCTTCTGTTATATAAATGATTGAAGAGTTCGCCTTATATCTATGTCCTAAGCGCATTTGCTTAATCTCGTTTTCCTAATTTCTGATTCAATGAAAAAAAAAAAGAAAAAAAAAAAAAAAAAAACAGGTAGTCATTTACAAAAATACTTTTGCGACTCTTTGTCGCCTGTGTGTCATATATGCTAATCTCATAATAACAGTTTATTCGAATAACTTCAATAAATCATAGTTTCAGTAACCTTTAATATTCACATTTGTTTGGAAGGAAGCTAAGAACGTTGGCCCATCTGTGGACATGAATTCCTTGCTACTGACAGAACGATTCAGGCACCATATTGTTTACCACACGGAAAGTGATCTTCCTTCTTATACATGAGAAACAATTCAGTTAACTTGAATGTGGTTTTTCTGTACTGTCATCATTTTCTCCGAGGTTAACTTGAAGGATTTGATAATATATGGGATAAATTCTATGATTCTAATTCTCTGGCTCTTTTACTCATATGATTTAGGACTTTGGTCAAATTTTCCAAACCTTCGCTTTTATCCTTTTTGATACACCCTATTTTTTTTTATCAGATATTCCTGTGTTAGGAGATCATTCATACTAGGTTATTAGCACTTAATGAAGAGAAACTTCTCTTTATCGTCTGAGCATTGTGTTTAAATGTAATATTTTTTTTTTATTTTCATTAAAAACCTCCAAAGCCGTGACAACAGTTAGCACGTATGAATTTGTTTATCAAATCGTCCTTTCAAGATCGCTCGTCTCGTAGGGATCTCTTCTGATTCATCAATGGTGATCAAGGTCAAAACAAAGGTCGACAAAATAAGAACAGTGGTTTTAGAATATTTAAGTATCCAGGAAGCAAATTCTGATGGCTCCACGTTCAGTTTTTTTTTAATAGAAAAACTGGTCTTCAAAATAACCAGTTTATGTTCCATCAGATTCAGCAGAATGACTGTTTTTACAATTGAAATGTCAGCAGTTTTTTTAATTATTAGATAGATAGAATCTCCTGACCTTAGTAACCTGAGACATAATACGAAGTACATTTCCACATTCACAGAAGATTAGAATTTTAATTTTATTTTGATTCTGACATGATGGTAGGAGGGCGCCATTGACATAGATATCACTTTGCAACCTTTGTTCCTCATATATAGTCTGATTGTGATGCCATTTCCGGAATTCTATCCTCGAAATTGCAATATTCTTCATGGCCAAAGTCTGAAGAGAATATCCGATTTGCTCTTATGACCTCTTGAGAAATTAATAAGCGCATCCCTGGACAATAAAAATCTCTTGGCCAAGAAGTGCTAGTAATTACCTACGGTTATAATAAAAAAAATAGATAAAAATAGAAGCCAAATAGTCAGTAGTTTTAGGGGAACCACCGAGCAAATTTTAGGTTCATGTGTATTGCTCCCGTCATAAAAATAACAATTTGACTCTCATTCACCCAGTCAGGGTAGTTTTTCATTGCAAGGTTTGAAACTGTTTTCCAGTTTGTTGCAGTTATTGAGGTTCAGATTCCAGATAATAATAATAATAATAAAATAATAATAATAATAATAATAATAATAATAATAATAACAGCAAAACCAAGGTAGATATCTATTATGTATGACAGTTATTAAGCCTAACAATGCCAGAAATGGTATGATTGTCACAGAGGTACGCGCTAAAACTGTTGGAAATCTCCAGTTAATACCCTTACTCTTCGACCCTAGTCGTCTGAGGCAGTTTACACTATTTAAGGAGTTACTAACATTTTCAGGAGACATTTCAAATCAGCCCAATGTTCTTTTCAACTCGTACCATAAAACGTCCACTCACGTTCAGGAAGAATTGCCATTTGTACCCGTGAAATAATAATGTTCAGTCAGAATTCAAACTCGAAGCCATTAGAAAAAATTATTTAGAGAGATCAAACTTGAAGCCTTTAAAAATAAGTAAATAAACAAACAAACAAAATCAGAACACAAAGTTTTCTTTCAACGTGAGTCCGTAATTTTTTTTTTCTTATTGTTCTGTCGTTTTATATTATCATGAGTTGATTAATTCGGGCAGTTACAAGACGTAGGTAGCGCTTGAGAACTATTGCTCCGACATCTTGGTCTTGCTGTCTTGTCTCAAAGCTTCATTGGTGAAATTGTGGAAGTATTTCATGGCTCCTGTTGTGTTTTCTCAAAGCTCCGTTGGTGAAATTGTAGAAGACAAAGTCTGAAAGAGAAGAAAAGAAAGAATAACTTAAATATTTTTAAGGTAACTCTCTCACAGCCTTTACCAGTGCTTCTTTTACTGTATTTAAAGTGGAGAATCTCAATCCAGATGTCTTCCTCTGAGTGTCATCTAAGAAAGGTTGACCACAAACTCCTCGTTAATCTTCCCCGAAAGTTGTTGTTTATCGCTAATGCATCCTGTAATAACCACCCATCCCTCAATTGGAGTCCTCAATAGAGGCTCTTTTGCAAACCTAGCATCTCTCTCTCTCTCTCTCCCTTTGACAAGCACACCTGTTTTCACCGCTGGCGTCTTGCTGGGGGTTTATTTCCTGACTGACTTCTGAGGTTCACTGGGGGACAGCCGAAAAAATTATTAGTCTCTTGTCAGTGGTCATCTTCAGGTCATGGGTTTTGGAAGACAATAGATATGTCTCGATTGGTAGAAGCTTTATGCGGCTTTATTTGAATTTTACTTACATTTCTTCCCTACCCACACGAAAGAAATTAAAATGGGAGTAATTCCATGATGAAGAGCTGGAATATCCGAGGGAGAGCTTTATGAGATTAGGGTGCCCCAAGTACTGTTGGGAACGGACACGCATTAGGGCAAGAAAAGTCTATTTAGGGGAGAGGGAAGAGAGAGAAAAGGGACATTTGAAAGGGAAATAATTTTAGTCCCAGACAACAACACAATTACACCTATCAACATGAAGTTAGAAAATTTCAAATTAATTGGTAGCTACAAAAACACGATTAGGAATGAAATATTAGAAATAAAAAGCTGGTATAGAGGGTGGTATATATGTAGCTCGTCTAGAATGTGAAGAACGGTACTCCGGAGAGAGCGGCAAATTTTGCAAAGAGCGAAGCAAGCAACATATATAGAACATTAGACACTACAGCCAAACACTGTTGGGAAA
Source organism: Macrobrachium nipponense (assembly GCF_015104395.2). Taxonomy (NCBI): domain Eukaryota; kingdom Metazoa; phylum Arthropoda; class Malacostraca; order Decapoda; family Palaemonidae; genus Macrobrachium; species Macrobrachium nipponense. The sequence continues at coordinate 54,461,976 of NC_087214.1, read as the reverse complement.
AAGACCACAGAATAGACTGGGAAAACATGAATTTGATTTAAAAGAATACAAACAAAACAGCAGGACTGATTGTAGAAAATGCCTTCGTAACATGCGATACCAATTTAATGACCTTCTGGTCCTCAGGAAACTTGTAGGTATGCGTGTGTGTATATGTCTGTTCGTATACACGTATATATGGTATGAAAATGATTTTATTAAAAAAATTTGTTAGTAAATGGCTTCGACTTACAAGTTTAGTAACTGCTCTGCCTATACAGTTATCAGATTTGCGAAATTCACAGCTCCAGTAATGAGAATCGTTTCTTTTTTTATCCTTCACTCAAATATCTATCTAGGTTTGGAAATAGAATAAATGTCAAAAATATATGCCAGGTTTAGAGTATTCTCAAAAGCAAACTAAACAAAAGTACAGGACTTACACACAGTGTGTGACGAGGGAGAAGTTAATAATTGCAACGCTGAGCTAAATGAAGAAAATCAGTGATTAACATTAAACGCATAATATTGGTTTAAAGGAGGATAAATAAAAATAAGGGTGGACAAATGGTCTTTGAATTTCGAACACAGACGTGTTGTTAACGTAACATTAATTAATGCTTGTTGCCCTTTAACAATTACCATCTTAGCTAGACAAATGTTCGACACACACAAACATAACCATATATATATATATATATATATATATATATATATATATATATATATATATATATATATATATAATATATATATATATATATATATATATATATATATATATATATATATATATTATATATATATATATATATATAGCGAGATTATAGCGAGTGTGAGAGATTATGGGCTTGTCGGTATCTTGGCCTGTCGGGATTGTGACCCAGACCCATAGGTATTTATATATACACCCCTCAAGGTGTTAACCTTCTGGTCGTCAGGAAATGTGTATAAATAAGTGTATGCGTGTGTGTATGTGTCTGTTCGTTTACACATATATGTTATGAAAATGACGTAAGCCGCGCATGCATGCATGCACTCACACTCATAAAATATGTTACGAAATTATGTAAATAAAGTTGTAAATTAACAGGGTACAGCAGTTACTAAAGATCCGGCAGGTAAAGAAGCTGTGTGTGTGTCGTTTGCTTTAGAATCGGAAGATTAATGGAAAGTCTGTTGAGAGCTGCGTCTACGTTCGAAATAGCGAAAGTAATGACGAAGCGATACGATTACGCAAAGGCATGAAAGCGTCCAAGAGAGAGAAAGAGGACCTTTGCTATTTTGATGAAAGCCAGAGTACCACGTTAAAGGGTTTCTTTGACTTTGGTTATTAGAGAAGCCCTGACACTGAAAAGTTCTAGCAGTGACAGAACGTACTGTTTTCTATAGAATTTTTTTTATTTTTTTTTTTTTTAGAAAATGGTTTTAACAAAATAGCCAGATTTGATCTATACAATTTGAGATTTGCTTTAGGAAAAAATTGATATTTTATCAGCCAAGTAACATGTTTTATATATACTAATGAAAAAAGTTTATTACGAAGTTACATTTATTTTCTTTGGACATCTCTTCTGTCATTTTTTTTTCTGTATTGAGTTGGTTCTATATTAAATGCCAAAAAAAAGACTTTTTCTACTTTTCCAAGTTTGTTCTGCAACAATAATAATATATATAGGAGTAGACCCTCTTAAACATGTGGTGTTGAAGGTGATAGCTACATCATCAGCATTAAATTTGTATAGGTTTTTCTGTATTTCTGATAGTTGATTTTTCTGGGTTACTTCATTCAGCCAGTAACACGTCAATGTAAATCCGTCTTGGAGAGTAAAGCAGGTTGCAAACTTTGGCCGTTTTATTTCGGATGAATATACCATATCAGTTACAGAGATGATGGTAACTGATCTCGGGAGTTCATCCTCCGTGAAATTGTACAAGTTTAACTCTGACTGCTGAGCGTGATCACGCCAAAAGACGGGAGTAGACTGTCATTCGACTGCACCCTGACCACTGATTGGCTGAGGAGGAATGTGCTGTTGATTGGCTGGTGAAATGGTCCTTTCAGGCCAAAAACTTAGGTTAATGGTCTCACCTTACTGAATGGCGAGGCTAGTGTATAACGTTATTATATATGTAGTATTAACTGGCAAATATTCTGACTGGTCACCGGACGGCTTGCTAAATTTCGAACACTATTATTGTGTTTCACTCTCGGGAATGTCTGGGACAGGTCTGTATGAGCAATAGGCCACCTAATGCTGGTAGGCAGGAGGAGCACCTCTAGCAGCCGAATGCATCCTGGATCAGGAGCTTTTTTAGTTAGTTCTATATTTCCCAATATTGCATTCCTTGTGATGCTAGTATGGTGCTCATCTTTTAAGTGTTTTTTATGGTACCTTCTTGAGCATGACAAAAATCTATTTTTGCAGTTTCATGGTGGTTGTACCAATATAGGAGTTCGGACATTCCATGACTGGGCATTTGAATCATTATACCATTTTAGTCTGCTAAAGAGGATCTGTCATTGGTAAGGCTGAATTGTTTTTCAACATCAGGGTTTTTTGTGCAGCTCTTTTGATAATAAATGACAAGGTCCTGCCACATGCCAACATTGGGATTCAAGACATTGCTGTTATAATTTTCTTAACGGCATATTCATCTTCTAGGTATTCAGAATGCATCCTCGCCTTATAGTAAAGTCTAACACTTCTTTTTGGGTTGGGATGAGGCTTCTCATGGTTGTTGTAACACCAGTCCAGTGCCATACTATCTTTATTGACTAGTGTGGTGTTTATAAGTGTTCAGGAGATGTGGAATATTGCTTGATGTGTGCCCTGCCAAGAAAAATAATGTGTTAAAAGCCCTTCTTATTAAAGTTTTGATGGTAGTGTTCTAGTATTTTGAAGGACACTCACTGTCTACTTTAAAGCAGATGCCAAGGATGATCTTTGTGTAAACAGAGGTTTTCAGGCTGTTGTCAATTTAGCAGATGAGGACAGACATCAGGGAATGGCAGCTGACCATGTCTAAAGAATTCAACTGTGTAGTTTAAAGAATGGTATTTTATGAATGTGTGGCAGAGCATTTCTACTTCACTCTTGTCCTTTGCCTGTATAAATTTATCATTACTATAATGAGTGTAGGTGCATGATTTTTAGATGTGGGATTTAAAAAACCTGTCCTATACTGCACCCATACAAAAGTTGGTGAAAAGCGCACCTAAATGCAAGCTCATTGCAATACAGTCATTTTGTCTGTATATGTGACCCTTACAAATGAAAAGGAGTTGCCTTTTTGCATATTTTAAAGGATGGCTCATATGGACTCGTCATGAATATTTGACTGGGGTGTGGAGGTTCCTGTAGACATGGTTGATAGTTAGATCGATGGCTTCATCTACAGGAATGATATTGAACAAGGATTCAGTGTCCAGGGAGGCGATAGTTCCAACTCCAAGCTGCCCTTGGTTTTTTCTGAGAATGCAGCTGATGAACGGAGGCTGTGGTGTTTGGGTACATAAGATGCGAGTATTTCATAGTCATTTAACCAAACCATAGGTAGGTGCAGGGGTTTGGCTGATGAAAGGGCGCAAAGAGTTCCCACGTTTATGGCTCTTGACATTCCCATGCATGTACCCTAAACTGTGATGGGCAGGAGGCATGTGGCATTAGAAATAATGACTTCAATTGTTCTGTTGGTCTCTCTTCGATAATATATACTGGGTTTTTAGAGATGCTCAAACTTCGTCTAATCAGGCAGGATCTCATCAAGCTTTTGATGGTATTCAGATGCATTACCCACATCTTCATTGATAATTTGTTTTGGGGTACATGGAATACCACCACCATTCAAGACTATTGCATAGTACGGTACATGAAGGTGGAATACGCATACTACCAACCTTACACATCTCAGTTCTAGACCTCTTATGACTATGACTTGATAATTCCGGTTTGAAAGGTTTGGAGCAAAGCTCACATTACTGGAATGCTTGGGTAGGTGGTACACACTGCCAGGCATATGATGAAGCAAAAACATTATTGCTTCCTAGATTCAGAGATTTGGATATACATATACTGTGAATACATTTATGCACACATTCATATATGTAGATGATAAAAACTTTAGTATTTCAAAACATTTGTAATCTCTTTTCTAATCACCCTCTGAAACAGATGAAAAAGAGTTACATGGCAACAATCACACGTGGTATCAAGTGTGGCAACTCAAGTGGAAGGGGAGTTATGGTATGTCATTCTGACTTGTGCTTCTGGGCAGTAATCATCGAATGCATTGCATCTTCTGACGCTGTTTAGAAACCATGTTTGTTTTTCTTAGACTAAATCGTGAAAATATAAAAAATCTTCTACATGATATAAAACCATTTGTTTTTCTCTGCTTCTCTTCTGTCCTCTTTCCCTGTAGATACTTCAGTAAAAAGTTCATATGTGAAGAGGAATAATTACACTAGCCATGCAAAGTATGTCCCATTTACTTTATATTTATTTATTAAATTCCCGAAATTAATATGTTCGGTAGCGAATGCAATGTTTATATTTGGTTAAGTTTCTCGGTAAAGAAAGGGTTAATCAAGACAGGCTGCTGTTTTATCTGCCTGCTGCACAGTGATTTCTTCCATTTGCTTAACGTATTTGGCAGCTTCTTTCATTTGATGGGTGAGGATGTTATTAGTGTATACACCATGTACCATGAGTGCTTCAGCAAACAGTCGAGGTTGTAGAGAGTCTGGTATGGGGAAGGTGGCGACTCTTTTGTATTGAGTCAAGTAATAACTCGGTTTCAAGTCTTTTATCAAGAGGCTTAGGCTTAGTTATAATATAGCAATTAAGGCCTAAACGAAGTTTACTTAATTTCAATATTTCAATAATAATGACAATAATAGTTGGGAAATAGACTTTCTTTTAAACAACTTCTGTTGAAAATAATGTCTGATTCAGCTGTGTTAATTTTATACAAAGCTTTCTCAAGTCTCCTTATTGTTGATTTTCCAGTATTGCTTAGACTGGCAAGCAATGTGCCAATGGAGGACATGTCAAAAACGGATTCAAGGGACAGTTATTATTCTGCATGAGAAATACATCAATCTTGTTTCTCTCTGTCTCTCATTCTTGCTATTTCTTGCTCTTTCTTCTTATTTTCTCACAATCTTTTGACTCAGGCTCTGCTGGTCATCTTCCAGGTGAAGGTAGTAGTTGGACTGAAGCTGTTAGGTAGGTAGGTAGATAGATTAAGCAGCCTTGTGCTGGCATGGGCTCTTGCTTTTCAGCAGCCCATAACTGATGATTGATATTTGTTCACAATGGACACAGTTCAGCTTAATTTAACCATTAGGCTGGAAGGGAAAGGGAAAGGAAGTAGTGGGAAAGAAAGTCATAACAGTGAGTCCCAGTAAGTAGGAGGGCCTGGGAAGGAAGATATAACATTGAAGTTAGAGAAAAATTATGGGAATAAAATTTCATGGGGGTCCTTGTTCCCTTCTGTGTACCGCCCGTCGAGATGCCAGCAGAAGGGGGCAGAAAAGGAAGGATAAGGGAAGAGAGGAGGTGAGTGCAAGTAAAGAATAGCGAATGTATGAGATACTTTGCTTATACTTTAGATGGCTGTATGCCATCAAGGACTAGTTCGATGAAAAGTACTTAAGTGATTGATGAGAATAATGGAGTATGAGTTCGGGAAAGGATGACTGTGGTGATTTTTTAACTGGGCCAGATTTTGTTCACCTGGGTGGTGGCTAAGAGCAAAGGAAAGTTGACTGTGTTTCAAAGTTTTCAATTATGTGTGTCACTAATTTCGTGCTAGTTGAAGGGACTTCTGTGAAATCCTGCCTAAGAGGAAAAGTCTCGGGACAGTGTGATAGGTAATGGTCTGATGGTTGATCTATTACCTGTTCACAGTACGTGCATGCTCCGTTTTCAGCACTGATCAACTGCCAGGTGCACAGGTATCCTAGTTGTAGCCGGCTGATGATGACAGAGAGTGATCTGGAAGTATTTCTGGAAAGGGAAAGACTTTGTAGATTGGTGTTTTCTACATACCATTTGCAGACCTGGATCGTTGGAGAAATGCCTGATGAATTTCACTGTGCACTTCATTCTGGCAGTACCTGAAAATGTTTTATTTGCATTAGAGACTGATTATGGTGATACTGATGCTATCGTGTTGCAGAGTGCTTTTTGCAAGTTGGTCAGCCTCGTCATTTCCTAGGATACCTATGTGACTTGGGACCCAATTTAATGTGATCTGCCTTCCATTACTCTGATGAGCAAAGGCAGCAGCTTTTATGCTAGTATGTGGATGCTGTTAGGAGTCCTATGGTGTTTTATACCAGTGGTGCCAGTGGGTTGCAGTGGGATGTTGATTTTTGGTTGAATGCACGTTCAGGACTCTCTGCTATCGGAGAAACCATCAACTCCAGCAACTGTCTTGGGGCAGCGAGTAAGCAGCCAATAGCAGACAGCAGAATTCGATGCTGGAAACAAAGCCTCGGACTACCATGTAGCAATCAGGGGACTATTGCAGATATCTCCTGTATCGATCTGCGTTGTTTTTGAAAAGGAATGCGACTTGAAGTAACATTATCCTTGAATAAAGTAAAAACAAAACAAGAATGTCATATGAACATACACTTTCCTTGGTTAAAGTAAGACTGATGCCAGCCAAAATTAAGTTATTAAATAGATAAATTGCCATATTTCAATTCATTGTGCCATGCAGAAAACAGAGCATTCTAATAATATTTTATAGCGAAAGTGTGAATCAGGGTTTAGGTACTAATTCCTCAAAAATAAACTATAGAAAATTACTCTGTATAAAAAAAATAAAGACGTCATTGTTGGAAAGTAAAGACAGAGTAAGAGAGAGAAAGAGAGAGAACTTACCTGATTATTGCTGAAGTAATGTTGAATCTAACGCTATCTGGAAACTGATACAAATAATTTTAAAACCGAGGCAAACGTTATCTATTCTTTTCAGATAGCGCCTTACATTTTCCTCAAAAACCTCCTTTTTGATGCTAAAATATGGAATAGTTCCCATGTCCTATACGTCAAATAATTCAGATTCATTTAACTTTTTTTTTAAACGTTCGATAACCTTTATACCCGTAATTGAAGGCATTTAAATGTACTTATCTTGCGTTATTGATATTATAAGGTATACATTAGCTCTCCTGCAATATAAAGTAATTGAAATTCATCGCCGTTTCCCGAGAATCTTATTAGCTTTTGCTTCCTAAATGAAGTAGGTTATTGAATCTGAAATTGAAGTTCCCCTGAGCCTTCTCCTTTTAATAAAGGAAACATTTATGATCTTCCCCATTTAATGGGGTTCGGTTTAATTGGCCAACTTAAAAGCAATCTCTTGATGAAGAGAGAGAATCTATTATTTTTTTTTGCTTTGCTGTGTTTTGCCTCATAGGTATTTCGAACTCCCTCAGAACCAAACAAGCCTCCAATGCAAGGTTCAATTACGACCTCGTAATCAAATGACCGTAATCGAGGCCCAAAGGTTTTTTTCTTTTTATATTTTTTACTGATGCAGCGACAAGACACATGGGAAAAGAAGAAACTGTTTCTCGCCATCTTTGTTAGTGATTTCCAGGCATCGTTCTCTATTCCAGGCTTTTTCCAGCAGCTCGGTTCCTCCATTATGTATGACTGTAGGATGATCCTCCACAAAGCAGGTCTCAAAAGTCCTTGCCATGGATTCATGCAGATACAATGACCCCGTAATAAGATCCCACAGGACGTCTGACAAAGCAGCTTTCACAACCATTGTCGTGTCTCGGAGAGCTTCCCCGATAACCACTTTGATCTCGGGAGTTTGAATTTTCTGTCCATAATTGTCACGGAAAAAACCATTCGGTTTTCCCTCGAAAGACTGCCTTTGAATTCAGAGAGCAAAAGAAAATCTATATTGTGTTACATAGTTTTGTTCCTCCGACGGATATGACAATAAAAGTAATTCGTCTTTATGTAATGTATTTGCAATATATCAAAGAGATTATTCACTTTCGCTCGGACAGTGTTGAAGGGGATGAAGGTATTTCTTTGTGAAAATAAAAGCTTCGTCAAAGAGCGTTCATGGGAGGACCATAGATGAAGTCCCACTTTCAAAAGATTATACTTTATAAAAAGTGATGAGAAGAAAAGAGACGCTTTTAAGAGAAATTGTCAGGGAAAGAAACCATTTTGGACGCTAGACCAATAATCGGAAATCTTTCTTTAGTTTTTTTAAGCGTTTTATTATTATTATTATTATTATTATTATTATTATTATTATTATTATTATTATTATTATTATTATTATTATTATTATTATTCGGCCAGTAGTTTTCAAAGGCGGATTCCACCAAAAAACTGCGATGAGATTTCGTTTCCTTTCAGCCAAAGTTATTGGAGATGATAAACCAAACTAGTGAATCTCGTGGGTTTTCACTTATCTCATCATAATCAGGATCTTTAGAACTTTAAATAAGAAAGACTCAAGTGCAAATTACATATTTTTTCGAGGATTGAACTGTAGCATAATATTAAAACGATAGAAATATTTATTTGAAACCAAATGATCAGTCCGTATGGCATTAGTTGACATCTGACCAATTTTTTCCCTTTTAAATCGTTTGAGTTTTAAGTTTAGGTTGAGGAAAATTATAAGAAATTATTGCGTTACATCACAGGTGATGAATTTTGTATTCATTAAACCAGAACACAGTAAAAAAACAGCACTGGTTTCGACTGGAAATGAGGATATTGGAATTAAATCCGAATTGATAGGAAAGATTTTCACCCCAGAATACACATTATATCTACACAAAAATTTTGACTGTATTCTGCATTACGTAGGTTGAATAAATTTGGTACTTACAATGTAAAAGTGATTTGTTTTGTGAGATTGACTTCTAGTATTGCGAACAAAGAATCAAAAGACCGTTGGGTCATACATAGTCTATCATCAAGTTTAACACTTAGGTTTTCGATTAAAGGCAATTTCCTACCTAAACTTGATAATGTCATATTTGCACAGAAGTATAGCTTCGATTCCTAAGAGTGACACGTGGGAGGGTTGTGTTTCTGGTGTGGTCATGTGTCACTCTGACGTTGCTGTCCCACCCAAATCATGACTGTACCTCAACGCTTCCCGCGTCCGGTGAGGCCTTATAGTGAACAATCTCTTTCTATATTATACTCACGTGGGTGCTCTGGTGGCAGTTGGTCTCTACTTAACGTAGAGGCTATTTTCAACATTCAAAATTCAATTTCCGTCGTAGAAACGTGAAAGAAAAACTTAAGAGTAGTTCAGATGTTGAACGAAGATTTTGTTGATATCAAAATTTTAGAAAAATGACTCGTAAAGTACAGACTTGAGGAAAATTTTCTAAAGACTCCCACCTTGTTGTGACCCACAATTTTACTGTGGTGTTTTACATTATTAATAGTAATAATAATCTATATTTTTTCCATTTGCAGATGCTTAGCGCTGTCTGGTGTTGGTAAGTGTTAATGCAGGATTTTTTTCTTATGTAGCAAAGACATTTTTGAAAGTTATTCAGTTATATTATTAGCTTGTTTGTTCTTGTTATTCACTGTATTTTTTTTTATTTTCTATTTCCGCCTTTTTTCTTCGTGTATCGCTACTTATCAATTTGGATTTTTGTAGTTTAGTTAGATATTGGTTTACTCTGTGTGACTGGCTTTCTTTTAATATTTTGAATTGTGTTGACAGATATTGGATGTTAAGGCACCAAATTTTTATAGGACTAAATATCTGCTTATCTACGCCAGCAAATCTAAATGTTTACGTATGTTGTATGTATGTGTGAGTGTTCATGGTAAAAAGAGAAATAGAGACAGACAGACAGACAAGCAAATGGACAGATAGTCTGTGAAACTTTCTTCATGAGAAAACAAATGGAGTAAGAATCGTGTCGAGCTTGTTACTCTTAAATTTACAGTTAGACGACTGTTCTATAGCTGAAAATACTACAATGTTAAGTGACCATTTGAAATAAAGTTTGGCATTTCCTCGAAATTAGAAAAACGTGTAGGACATAATCTCCGCTACAACTCATTAAGGAAATTCCACTTTGAAATATTTGGATTAACCTTAGAACTTCATTTTCCGGGTGCATATAGAGTCAATACTACAGGGGTTCCTATAGACTACAAATTTCCCAATTAAAAAAATAATTATAAACAAAATGAGCAGCTGCTCTACATTCAACTGAGCTATCATACTCATATGCTGCGATCGTAAAAAAAAGTTAAGATATTCAATTCTGTAATCAAGAAATCTGCCTCAGACTGTTTTCCACAAGCAACAGTTTCAGAGAGACAATCAAGCATACTTAAAGGCATACCATTAGAGGCCAAGGATTTTGTTCCAGTTGTAACTGGGTCTCTGCCTAAGGAAAATATTTCATTCTCAGTAAAATGAGTTACAAGGTCACAGTTCAGCTTAGTATTACCAGTGAAAACTGAAAACGTAAAATTGTGCTCCGTAAGTTAAAACCATTCAAGATAAAACAAGAAAGAAGGTAGTAAATTTAACAGCAATCACCAGAATACTTATAAAGAGTCAACATGAAAAGATGGAAAATTACCATTTTGCTTTACCTTCATTCTTGCTTTCTTTTTACAGTCTTGCTGCCCAAATTCTCTTAACTTCAACCTAGTACAAATGATGGGTTACCGTCCAGTTCCACCTTTGGATCATCGCACTCCATCTCCTTTATTTTCCCGATCTTGTATAATACCTGTCCAGCCACTCCCGCTACCTCTCTGCACTATCTTGAAAACTGAATGGCCTAGACTAGACTACCTCAGAGCTTGGCCTAGACAGCCTAAACTTCATAAATATACCCAGTGCATTAGTTGGGATGACATCAGTAATGTCCTCCAAAATTTGAAAGTAAGACTTCATTGAGAAAATCATCCATTAAACATTATTTTCACTCTAATTAGCTTCTGTAGGGAATAAACAAAAATCAGTACCTGTTGAGAACGCACATTGTTTGCCCACAAGCAAGGGAACACGAAAGAAGTTTGAAATCAAAGTTACATGGTTGCAACACAGTGTAGAGTAACCAATTTTGAAGGGGATGCACGTTAGACCAACACAGCCGCCCAGTGCAGCAAGCGCAGAAGTTTGGGCAGAAGTGAAAGAAAGGTTAAGAATGACTCGTGCAGCTTAAAAGTGCGAATACGTGGGAACCGTAATTCTCGGACTGAGCTCTGCTTTGACTACAAGGGTCAAAGACGGATTCCAGCAATATAGTTTTCGGTATAATGTACAGGATGAACACTGGTTTCATAAGTCAAAAATTTCCCTCAGTTCTCCTGCCAGTGATAACAGATCTTTGCCAAAAGGTAAATAACAGAAAAGAGTCATTCACTTTCAACTGATCATTAACTAATTCTTTTTGCGATACATCGTCTTCATAGGTAGAGAGAGAGAGAGAGAGAGAGAGAGCGAGAGAGCGAGAGAGAAGAGGGGGGTGGCAAGGTGGGGGCAAGGGGGAGGTGGGGGAGTGGGCAGATAGAAGGGTAATGAAAAGAGAAATTCAGTCTCTAAAGACCTCAGAGGTAAATAAAGATCATAATACCTTAACGGCGGTTGTTGTTGGTGACAATAGTTTTTGGCAATTATGAAACGACACTCCAAAAGCCATCTTTTCTTTTGTGTGTGTGTTTAGAAGTTTATAAAGCTAAACAACCAAAACCCTAAAAATTACTGTACTCGATATTCAGCGGAACTGCATAACATAAAACTAGGGTTCTCGTATCTCAGTCTTTCAACAAACTACGTAACTCGTCTGCCATGGAGATCCCCCGACACCTGATTGCAGCCGTCAGCATTTCCAGATTGTCGGTTCATGTCTGTTGAAATGAAGGGAGATAGTATCCATTTGCATTCTGTGATGAGGACAAGGTTTGTAGACAGACATATTGGCCCGTCAGTGTTCCAAAAGCAGAGCATCTGCTGGAAGTGGAATATACTGACTGATTTCCATTTATGGAATCGCACTCGAATCCGTTATTCTTCAGCATTATCAATACTCCCAAGGAATAGCGAATTAGATATTAAATATTATTTGTGGCTTGAATGTTTGTGTGTGTGTGTATGTATATATATATATATATATATATATATATATATATATATATATATATATATATATATATATAGTACAAATGAGACTGGGATATTGGCGAAATTACAATTCCTGTGTTTGGTCCGGAGCTTCGCCCGAACTCGGTAGTTTGTTGTTTGTTGAAAGTTAGGACGGAACTTGTGCCTGACGCTTGAGGAGGAAAGTGAAACTCTGTTCAGCGGTACTTTATCGTCTCGTTCAAAACATTGCAAGAAAGACAAAGAGGAAAGAATGATAGATATATTAAAAGGCGTGATGTAAAAGGGGAGATTAGTAATTAAAATGCATGATTAAGGATTATAATTCTCTCTCTCTCTATCAATCCTGTTTGTTAGTCTCAAAATAATTCCGAACGGAAATGGTAAGTAATCTATCCGGACTCTTAACTCAAAACGAATGAGACACGCAAAATACCATAGGTGTCCGCACATAAATGTTTTACACACATACATACATTATATATAATATATATATATATATATATATATATATATATATATATATATATATATATAATATATATATATATATATATATATATATATGTGTGTGTGTGTGTGTGTGTGTGTGTGTGTGTGTGTGTGTGTGTGTGTGTGTGTGTGTGTTTTAAACTATTTATGTCCGCACATAAATAGTTTAAAACACATACATACATACTATATATATATAATATATATATATATATTATATATATATATATATATATATATATATATATATATATATATATATATTATATATATGTATGTATGTGTTTTAAAACTATTTATGTGCGGACACCTATGGTATTTTGCGTGACTCATTCGTTTTGAGTTAAGAGTCCGGATAGATTACTTACCATTTCCGTTCGGAATTATTTTGAGACTAACAAACAGGATTGATAGAGAGAGAGAGAATTATAATCCTTAATCATGCATTTTAATTACTAATCTCCCCTTTTACATCACGCCTTTTAATATATCTATCATTCTTTCCTCTTTGTCTTTCTTGCAAAGTTTGAACGAGACGATAAAGTACCAGCTGAACAGAGTTTCACTTTCCTCCTCAAGCGTCAGGCACAAGTTCCGTCCTAACTTTCAACAAACAACAAACTACCGAGTTCGGGCGAAGCTCCGGACCAAACACAGGAATTGTAATATATATATATATATATATATATATATATATATATATATATATATATATATATATATATATATATATATATATGTATATATATGTATATATATATATATATATATATATATATATATATATATATATATATATATATATATATATATCTTCTTCAATGAAGAACACGTCTTTTGACAAATGCACAAAACTCGGGAACTCATTGCTCTCAACTTGCACCCAGGCCTTGATCTGGCTAATCCAGGCTTCAGACCCCTGACTTTCAACCAACTCTCGCACACTCCAGCCACAAAAATCAACCACTTTTTCATTCTGCGGGCATTTCTTCTGGAATCCCCTAGACGGAGTTCCACCTGCATTCAACCACTGCTGCCCCTCCCACTTCCACTCACCTGTGAGTGCTTGCAAGAATCTCATTTCCTATGCGTCGTGTTTACATCTGATTTACTGTCATTGTTTGTATTTAGCGCAACGTTGCTGGCACTAGTGCCGGCATTGCCTGTGCCATCAATGTCACGAGGTATCTTTCGTCGGTCTTCCTTGTGTTTTGCAGCATGAATTGTTACACTTATGATGTTCTTGAAGAGAGTATCCGCCACCCTATTACTTTTCCCAGGAATATGCCCGATCTTTACGATATCAAACACTAAAATTCGCTCGATCCAACAAGCTGGCTATTTGTAATTTCAATTTTCTTAAGCAGGTATGTTAACAGTTGGTAATCTGTGAAAATCTTTATTTTCTGTCCCAATAAAAAATAGTGGTGTCTCTTCAGCGACCATAACACCACCAAAACCTCTCGATGGAAGGTACTATAATTTGTGCGTGATGCAAAACAAACTGGTCTTTCATTACCTTCATCGTTAATCTGAGAGATTACTCCTAAGGCAATATCACTCGCATCGGTAGTCACTAAAAACTGTCAATCTATCCTCGGATAAACCAAGAGTTCATCGCTCATCAGGGCATCATTTAATTTCTGAAAAGCATCTTCCTCTTTTTCCCCCAATTGGAAATCAGGTTGCTTCCTCAATGCATCTAACGGCCTCGCTATCTTTTCCTAAGGTTCCTAATGAACTTCCAATGATAACCCATGAGTCCGAGGAAGCTGGCTACTTCCTTCGCAAGGTTTGGTCATGGAAATTCTTTCATTGCTACAACTTTATCGGCACAAGGCTTAAGGCCTTCAGATGTTACTAGGTGCTCCAAAAACTCTACTTAGGCCTGGAAAAATTTACATCTCTAAATTTATTTTCATACCATGGCGCCTTAATGCTTCTAAGCTTCTATCAAGTTAGCTCTATGTTCCTCTGCAGTAGCACCAATTACAATGATATCGTCTAAATATACAAAAACTCCAAGGCCTATTAATAAAGCTTAAAATTGACATCATTACTCATGAAAAATGAGCCGGAGCATTCTTTAATCTTAAGGGAAGGAAATTAAATTCATATAGCCGGGTTACTCACTATAAACGCCGTTTTCTGTTTACTCTCACATTATAGGGGAATTTGTTAGTAGCCAGACTTAATGTCCAGCATGGTGAAAAATTTACTCTCCCTTACTTTAAGCAAAAGCTTAAATCGACGACAATGGATAGGCATTATCTTTTGTAATGGCATACACACAACCTGAAAGAGCCATCCCATATCTTAACTAAAACGATTGGAGAAGCCCAGGGAGACTCACTTCCTTGAATAATACCCTTCTCTTGCAACTGCCTTATCATTTCCCCCGTTACTTGTTCATGGCATGAAGGAGTTCTATAAGGTTTAGTACAATAGGGGATGGTCTCCCATCTCGATTTTAAAAGGTAACTTATTAATTCTTCCAGGGGGGCTCTTCTCCTATCGCTATCACTTTTTGATATTCTCTCACTATGTTTCATATACAACTGCAGTAATTCAAAGGCGTTGCTTTGACAGCAGTTTGCAATCATTTTCTAAGCCAAGGTTCATCACGATCTTGACTCTGTGTAGTCAAGGCCGCTACTGCGTTATCGGCCTCTGCAAGGGAGCACACTTCTAAATTACAAAGAGACTCATTACTTAATTCTAACCTACTAATACTCGCATTAATAAAAGGTACATTTGCCTTGCCATCAACGATGGTAGCGACACCTAGCAACATAAAGTCTGCCCACTTTTTATGGGGATTAATATATACCATCGTTCCTTCTTCTATCTTCCATGCCTGGACGAGAGGAAGGGAGTGAAGATGGGAGGGAGGGATTACTTCCCATGCCTCAGGGCTAGTGGGCACCACTCCTGTATCCCCTGTGGTGGCCCAGGCAACGTTGACACACCGTCGGTGCTCTCAAGAATGGGAATCTGTTGGTATTGCCCTGTTCCTACAGGCATCGCCACTTCTACTCCCCCTCCTTTGATCCCATAGAGAGCCACTTTGTGCTTGCACACGAACCCGATTCTCAGTATAATGGGAACTGCATCCATGTGGCCACCACATGAAATCTGTGAGTCAAAACTCATCTGGAGAGGGAGATCTGCTGCTGTACAGTTCTTTGTAGTGTGATCATATGACCACTCGCAGTATGGACCAACAGACATCCCTTCGATGCTGTAATGGTGCCAGTCACTAAGTGTTCCTGGAGTCTGCGAGAGTTGGTGAAAGTCAGGGTCTGAAGCCTGGATTAGCCAGATCAAGGCCTGCAAGCACTTCTTTTTTGGTTGGCATGCATAGAGATATAACTAGATTTGTAAAAAACTGTCACGTGTGTAATACAATGGAAAAAACACTGACGTGGTTCTAAAGGCCCAATTGTGGCCTATGGTGGCAGTTGAAAGTGGGATAGAGTGAATATGGATGCGGTAGGACCCACTCCGTACGTATAGTACAAGGACAACCTAGATATATTTGTATTTGTGGCGTACACGTTTCACACGTATATGCGATGGAAGACAAGTCGGCAATAGAAGTGGCTAGAGCATTGCATTCCCTTGTAAACCGGTTCAGGTGTCTTAGAATACTAGTCTCGGACAACGGCTGTGAGTGCGTAAATGAGATAACTCGCGAATTTATGGCTCTCATCATCACAGCTTAACATCCATCCGCAAATGGGCTAGTTGAGTCACACAGCAGAGAGATAGTCAGCATCTTAAAATATCTCATCGCGGATAACCCGACATCCTGGCCGTCTCTGTTGCAGACGGCTGAGATGACTATCAATGCCGCTTATAACAGCTCGATTAGGGACACAACCTTCTTCCTGATGTGTGAACAGGATATCAGATTGCCATATTTGGTGGTCTTGGACCCTCAACAGATGCCACTTTACACGGTGGAACACGTACTGGGTTTAGTTTTATAACATGACCTGACATAACGTCTGCTGTTGAGGACAAACAAAAAGTATCAAACCACGGAATGATAAACGGTTCTGAGCTAATGATTCCTCAATCCAGGTAGAGGATAGAATCTATCTAAAGAGAATGCAACTACCAAAACACAAGCTCGAACCGTCATATACAGGACCGTCTCGTGTGAATGAGATCAAACGCTCCTCTGTCGTTATCCAGCATATCTGCACAGGGGGTGTGAGTGAGCACTACCTGTCACACATGCATTCGGTGTTCGAGGACAGCTTAGTGTTTCACACCAATAAACAAGTACCCCCTTTCCGGGGTTGGCCGGGTATCTGGGAGAAGAGCCAGTGGAATGTGCATGAGCGCAGGTGGGTGCCAAACTGAGAGCGCAAGCCCGAGCTCCTGAGTCATGTCATAAGTGAATGCCATTGCAAAGTGAATGAAATGGGTCAGTGATCAGTCTGTAAATGCCAACCCACGTCTTTGCCTAGGAATCAGAATCATACCAAGAGTTTTATGTTTTGTTTTTATATTTTCCAGTTATTCTGAGTGTAAATGTTATTGCCTGTGTATCATATTCTTGTGTTTTAATTTTTGTACTGTGGCTTTATAGATTATATATGACATTTTTTTTTCTATGTTTTATATATAGATATACATATATATATATATATATATATATATATATATATATATATATATATATATATATATATATACACATAGATATATATATATATATATATATATATATATATATATATATATATATATATATATACACACATAGATATACATATATATATATATATATATATATATATATATATATATATATATATATATATATATATATATATATATATATATATATATATACACACACACACACACATAGATATACATATATATATATATATATATATATATATATATATATATATATATATATATATATATATATATATATATTAAATTGTCACAATCTAGATGCCATCTTTTCTTTGTAATTTGTGATGTCTACTAATGTTTTTTTTTCAATTTTACGTTACATTCTCACAGGTGATGAATTTTTTTTCATGTATGATTATGATTTTCTGTCAGTTATTTTATTTTGGCTGTCTTAAAGTGAATCGTTTACTTATCTTTTTGATTTTAGTTCTTGTTGAAAAAATTCCATTGCTTTTATGGTATACTGAGTGTTTAAATTTCTAAATTATTACTTTTTTTGTCCAAGTTTTGAAACCATTAGTACATTTGCATGATGCAATATGATTAAAACTTGATGCCATGTGTCATGTTTGCCAAGGGCAGTGGTTAAGTGTGTTATTTTCTGTCGTTTTTTGTGTTCACCATTCTTGTTGTGAGTGTAAAGCAGGACTTATTGACTTAAGTTTTTATTTTCTATTTATTTATTTATTCTTTTTTTTGGTATTGTTTCCAGGGAAGAGTGAGTGTCGATTGTTTAGATTTTTTTGGTTATTGTTGAAAATCTTGTGTTGTTGTAAGACTTGTTTAATTCACTTATAACTTTTGGCTTGTACACACGTCAACTGGCCTCCTTGAGGGACGAGACTCGGGGTAGGACAAGGCAGGGATTGCAGCTTTGCAGGGATGCAAAGGGTCTTGGGTAGGGGGTGATGAGCCAGTCTTGAAGACTTGTCAGGGCCCCTCCCCCGAAGCCATGAAATCTTCAAGAGACACTACGAGTCCCATGTCAACGGTCATCTTCTTTCAGGGTAAGGAGAGTGTCATCCCTCCCAGTGACCCCCCAAAAATTCGTTGGTGTTTGGCGTCACCTATTCTGGCCTAAAGAGGAGTGCCGGACTCAGTCACATCCAGGAGGAAAGATATCGGGGGTATGCGAAGACTTGAGGGGAACTGAGAGAAATGCCCAAGGCGTACGCTTGTGTGATACTAGAGTTTGGCTGAAGAAATGGGCAGGACGTGGATCTGGTTGCTGCCCCCTGCCGGTTTCCCCCTCAGTCGCTAACTTGCTGTTACTGTAGATTTTACTTCTTTTTCACTTGGGCCCTTGTGTAAGTTATGCTAGAATAATTTAATTTAATTTAAACCAGAGCGTTTGATTTTTGCATGACCCACAGGAACGTAGGAGACCCACGTGACCCACACAAATACACACACACACACACACACACACACACACACATATATATATATATATATATATATATATATATATATATATATATATATATATATATATATATATATATATATATGAGTGTGCGCGTGCGTGTGTGTGTGTAATGCTAGTCAGTAGACCAGAGATTATGATTCCTTGCATCTGGTTATAGGAATATTATGCTATTGGGATCTGTCTGCTGCAGACAGATTTTCAGTAATCGAGGCAATAAATAGTTTAAAATATTCTCTCGAGAATATTTGACCCATTAGTGATAAGAAAAAAAGGAAGCTGACGCTTGGTATTTTTCGTTATTTTTGCTGCTGGGATAAATGCTGTGAAAATGGTTGCCCCACTATGATGAATATAGCATCCTTTTACATTAGATTATCTTTAATCCACTATATCCTATTCATCAACATCTACGCATAGACGAAAATAACATTAATTTTTACAACATAGAAATTATACAAATTTCGAAATCCATCAGCTGAGCAATTACCCTGGAAAATTTATGGGGATAGTTTGACTAATTGGGTGACAACTATTTGTGTTTGGTCAAAACTGCATTTCATTTTTCCTAACAGCTTTAATGGAAACGTCTCCCAAAGTATATTGCCTGTGTGGCTCTTTAATAGAAACCCCAGGAAGTCTCGTGAAATCAATATTCTCAAATTGATATTACTTCCACGTCCTTGATCAGTGTGAGGATATCAAAAGAATTTTGGAAGAGACTTAAATGAAGTTTGTATCCAATGTCCCGTTTCAGAAAGAGTAAAAGCAGTTACCTCGAGTAAGGGGAAGGGTAGGAACTGTTGAGAGAGGATAATTTTGATGGCAAAATGTATGAAGACACTGAAGGAGGAAAATGAAAAGGAAATAGAAAGACATGATAGAAGAAAACGCAAAGATAAAGTAACTTTCGGTGAAAAAGTTTATTGAAACATATGAGACAGATGGAGACAAAAATCTTAGCTGGAAATATCTAGTATCAGTATTTTACACTTTATGGGAAAACAAATATCCTGAACGAAGGTGATTTTTCTATCCATTTTTATGTATTGAAAAACACTGACAGATGCTTAAGAAAAAGAATGAAATGAAAATGTTTTAAACGACAAAGAAAACAACAGAAGAACTGCAATGAAGCATGGCAATGGCTACAGAGGGGTGAACTCAAGAAGGAAACAGAAGGAATGGTAACAGTGGCGCAAGATCAGGCCCTAAGAACCAGCTATGTTCAAAGAACGATAGATGGAAATGACAACTCGCCCATATGCGGGTGATACAATATGAAAGACGAGACCATAAACCACATTAGCTAGCAAATGTCCGGCGCTTGCAAAAAAAAAAAAAAAATAAATAAATAAAATAAATAATAATAATAATAAAATAAAATAAATAAATAAAAAAAATAAGGTTGGGGGCGGGGTGAGGTGGGCATGATTCAGTAGCAAAAGCCCTCCACTAGAGCCTGTGCAGGAAATGCCAGGCAGCTTACAGTAAGCGGCACGAACACCAACTGAGGTAGTGATGGAAAATGATCAGGCAAAGGTCCTCTGGGACTATGGTATCAGAACAGATCAGATAGGTGATATGTGCCAATAGACCAGACTTGACACTGATTGACAAAATCAAGAAGAAAATATCACTTACTAATGTCGCAATACCATTAACGTTAATGATATCAAGATGACTTTTCACGACCTGAACGAACTGACAAGAGATGTTTTATAACCAATCTTTATAAGTAGAAATAAAGACGTTCATGAAATTTTTGTAAGATTAACGGGGCTCACATAACCTTAACCACTTTCGTTATAGCGTTATTTTTCATAATTAATTATCAATATTAAATCAAACTTTTTAACCCAAAAACGAACTTAACCTACACCTTCTGAAGCCTTGCAAAATTACAGCCCTTTGCCCTCACTTCTTTCCTTGTTCTTTGTGTCTGTGTTGGACTCCTCCCAATGCCCAGCTGTCTCTCGGATCAGGATTTCTGGGAGTAAAAAGGTCTGAAAGGAGCAACAGGAGGAAAACCTCAAAGCAGTTGCACTAGAATCAAATATACCTAAGTTCAATCATTTTTGTTCTTATCAGAGTAAAAGTGAGTTTCCTATGCCAGAGCCATCAAAATAGCAATAGTGACGTTAACCTATGGCGTGATGAGGCTCCACCCTGAGGTGGTTTCATCGCAACCTCCACAGTTTGCTGTTGGGACTATGTTAGTTTGGAATTCTTCCATTTTCTTGATATTCGCATTGTTTCTACTTTGCAAATGTATGTAACTCATCCGCATAAATGAACCAGTCTATAGCTCATTTGTGAGATCTACATCTATTCAGGGTGGGATACAAAAAGACAATCCGGTTGGTTTTACCTCAGGTTTCGACACTATGGCCTTCATTTTGCTGCGGCAAGAGATGAGTGTGCCAAATAACCATTACCTACTATTGATGTAATTATCTATTAACTGGTTTTCTCGCTCTTGCCACGAGTCTCTTGCAACCCATAGCACAAATGCAGTCTTGCACTGCGGGGACAGTTCCTTATACTGGTGGCCATTCTCGAACTTGTTGAAGACTACTTTACATTCCAGAGACCATGAAATAGTGCGTAAACCACATTTTATTTTAACCGACATGGATATCCATGCTAATAAAGCACTGAGTGTTTCATTGTCCTAATTCATAATAGTACACTGAATTGACAGATGTTCTTAATTAAGCCGTTTACTCTTAGAAAAAAGATTAACTTCTTGTCTTAGACCGTTTCGAACAGGTGGTGCTTTATGATGTATCGGTGATACAGGGCCATCCCCCTTACCTATAAATTAGAACATGATTATTTTGTAAAATTATATATCATCATACACTATCTTAATTTGCTTGAAAAGATTTCGTATTGCCGAGGATAGGCAAAATGATATTTAACCATAAGTGAAACAACCACTTATTCTTGATAAGGGATAGTAGAGTATACTCCCTATACCAACGTCACTGATACTCATGACCACTTTTGCAGATGGTTGGGTGGGTAAGAGCAAAACTTAAACCTCATTTTCTTAAATAAAAGAGTTAATGAAATACATATGACGATGCACAGTAAACGTTGTTTACGAAAAGCACAATGCCATGCATAGTAGGCTGCGTAAGCATATTATTCACCTGTTACTCTTAATGACTTAACGCTTACCTGGTGGATGGGCGGAGCCTCATGACGTCATATTAGGTTTACGTCACGAATGTTTTAGAATCCTTTTCTTTTGATGTTCTCGGTTCCGGCATCGGCGACTTCATTTTACTATATAAATGCCAAAACCGTCGAACTTAGGTAATAAATAATACCTGCAAAAATGAGGTAGGGTTATAAAAATATGCACTTGCCATTCTTCATCTGTATCCGATGCTTTGATAAAAAGTCATTGCCGAAAAACTGCGTTCCTTCCATCAGCTCTAAATCCCTTAGTAGGTGTGTTGTAAGAAACCAGAACATGTCTACGTAGGGTTTCCTAATTAATCACTTTCAGTAACCATATAATACTCCATAAGAACAGAGAAATGAGTAAAGATCTGAATAAATACGCCCTTATTTATATTTTTTCCCTGGGTGATTCCAAAAACCTGGTTAGTCCTCTGTTTGCGATAGGTTCGAAGACTAGTTCACGCCCAGAAACTCCTAAGTCCACAGTACCTAATCTTCATTTACCCACAGTAAAGAGCGTCACTGTATGTCCTGAATTCTTGGTTCCGAGGTTCGAGCCCATGGGTCGGTCGACGAATTCCCCTTTGGTGAACATATGTGAAAATATATTAATTCCGAGGTAAAGCATATATATATATATATATATATATATATATATATATATATATATATATATATACATATATATATATATATATATATATATATATATATATATATATATATATATATATATAGGTATGCCATGTGTTTTTTTTTTTTTTTTTTTTTTTTTTTAGGAATTCTTGAGGTTGAAATCTCTCTGAACACCGGGTACTATTTAGCCAAAATCACTTACATTTATTCAATGTACAAGAAAGTGTCCATCTGTATAAAAAGTCATGTTTCATAAATATTTCTCCGGTCTCAGGGATAGTGGCCATATTCCTTTAGTGCCTTTGAAAATAGCTAAAATTGATCAATTTAGGCTTAGTATAATATAATGGACCCGAATCTCTCTACAACAGTTTGCTTACGAAGATTATATATGATTTCTTGAAACAAACATTCACAGTCTTTATTTAAAATATTTGGCTAGGACCTGCTGGATTGAAGCACTACTGCACGAGAAAACCTAAGATATCTTTTTAATGAAATGGTTGTTAAATCATAACGATCACATAAGAGAACTTATTAGTGTCTCTGATGAGCCAGATGTCTCTACTTATTCCCTAACTGCATTACGGTTATTGTGGTTAATGTTTCGCTTATCTGCAATTCAGGAACGAAGTCCGTCATTAATCCCATCCAGATTATTGAATCACGGTTTATTTCTTGACAAATTGTCACGAATAACGT
>NC_087214.1:54415684-54438177 GCF_015104395.2 Macrobrachium nipponense | reverse complement strand
TAGTCTTATTATATTGTATAAGATTTGTAAGTCAGTTTTCAGCTGCATTGATTTCAGTTCGAAACGTACTATATGGAACTATTGAAAAAAAAAAAAGGTCAAGTAACATTCTGTATTTTTTTTATTGCATCTTACTTCACTTAAATTATTGGCATCGCAACCCTCTACACACACACGCACACACACACACATACACACACACACACACATATATATATATATATATATAAAATTGCACTTGAAAAATATGCTGCGGCCGCTCATGATCACTGTTATCATTTTTTGGTATTAGATTAACTTCATACTTAAGTATATACAGTTCAAAATTATTATTTGTATATTTTATGCGATTTTCATCGTCGATATTGGTTTGTTTATTTACAGGAACTTGACCAGAGGTTGGTAGTACCCATCCACTCGTCTTTGTAACGTCACGTAAACAGGACTAGCATTCGTTAGCGAAATATTAATTCTAATATAATGACGTCAGTATTTTTGTATTGCATTTGCCCACTTTTACCCTTTGTATTGATATTGCATTTGCACTTACCCATTAAAATTATAATTCTGTCATATGAAACATTGATTATTAAAACAGCAACTTTGTTGCCAAACAATAACTCAAAATGAAAAATCGTACCAGTTGCCTCCCTGGCAACTCAACCCCATCAACCTAGTACTACGTCTCTTACTTTGCGTTCAGTTGTCGGTTAGTCAACAGTGCCGTTGGTTCCTTGCGATTGTCGGTGATTATAGGGTAACTAATCATTGGCAAAACGTTTATAGACGAGGGGAGGAGGATAGATGTTTGTATGGTACTTTCACGTTGCATGGAACCAGTGGTTATTCAGCAACGGGACCAACGGCTTTGCGTGGTTTCCGAACTATGTTAAGTGTGAACTTCTATCGCCAGAAATACACATCTCTCATCCCTCAATGTGTGTAAAAAAAAAATAAAAATAAAAGTCCTTTTAAGGAATTGGGCGCCAGTGTCTTTTTATTTGCATTTTTATAATTATTATTTTATATATGCTTTTTATTTTTATTTCATTTTTATTCTTATATTTCAGTGTCATGAAATGAAACGCCTGGAAGTCTTTGAGCAAATCACCGGTAACTTTGACGATTCAAGAATTTTCCCAATGATGGCTTAAGTGTTCCTTTATTTTTTTCTTGTAGTTTTTACTCTTATTCTTATTTATAAATATGTTTTGGTTTTCCATGATTTTTTGGGGGGGTCGTGTAGTTTGTTAGAGTTTGAGGCAAGTTCCAAAATATAATAAACTTTGTGCCCATGCGTGTTCCTGTTAATACTTGATTTGTGGATTGTGTCCCTCGACGGTTATTGATTTTTGTCGCATTTGAGGTGTTCATTATCTTCCGTTTGCTTCAGCCAGAGTTGGAATGAAAAATGTAAATTGTTTATATTTAAACTAGGTAGGCCGAATAGTGCATATTTTAATTTCATTATTGTTATAAAGGTCGGAATTTTTACATTTGTTTTTTATTGTTTATTTATCTATTTTATTTATTTATTTATTTTTGCTTTCAAAAACAAGCCTCATTATTATTATTAATTGTTGATAAGGAGGGTAAAAATTTTGTGGCGTCTTGGGAATGAGTTTGTTCTGTTGTTATTCGAAACTTGATGGTAATTTTCTTTTAAAAACTTCCATTCGTGGTCTTCCACAAGGGATGGGTCCTCTTTTGGCGGCGCTCCCCCGTTGCATTTGGAGGAAGGTTTGCAGCCATTTCTTTCTGTTTAGTTAGTTTCCTCGGATTTTATATGAAAGACAGTAGCTTTAGGCTAAGCGCCATGTAAGTTGGGAATTTAGAATATTAAGGTGATTATCTAACATTTTTTTTTTAGTTTTATTATATACTGGAGGAGTTTCCCTTGATAAAGAAATCTCTGTCAAAGCACCGCTGATAATTATCTGTTGAAAATTAGCCCTCATTGTTGGGGGTCTGCAGGTTTCATTGGTTACCATCGTTTAGCAACTTTGATGAGCTTCTGTGAATAATCGTAATACAATTTCCAGCATTTAAGCATCGCAACCTTACATGCTTTCTTATAATGGCCGATTCTGTTGATGTTATAAGTCAATTCTATTGGTGTTGGCGGTAGAGATCCTCGGGTACAAAAATGACGAGGAAACTGGTTCAGACTCCTTGGCCAGTGAGTTTCAAGATAGTTGGGATAGTAACCATATATTGCTGTTAGAGATAATATTGAATATGCAGTATAATATTTAACTTACAGAGGATTAACTAAAAGTGTCAGCAGGTGTTGACGAATTATTGATGGTTTTACCAGACAGTACAGTGCTGTAAGACCTAATTGGATAGTCGAGATGAAAACTATGAATTCGATGCTATGTTCGTTGGGCCATTGTGTGCTCTGGGCCACGTGATGTACTATTTGCTTCTGGGTCGAACAGGTGAGCGCTGCAAAGTACACGGGTGGGCAGGTGCTGTGGGCTGCAATGGCAGGTACCCAGGTGGGTTACCTGATGTCCCTCACAACCTTCCAAGACGTCAACCTTGAGCCTATACTAAGGAGAAGAGTTTTTCCAGTGAGGCCTTCCTAGGAAATAATGGCTGTGATGTGGGTTTCTTGTGGCTGTCTGATGTCTCTGCCATGCGGTGTTGGTGCTTTTGAATGGAAGCAGAAAAAGGAATGATGATTGGGCAGACTTTGAGCTGCTCAGTGGAATCTCGAGGTTACATAGACACCGCAGCAGAAGTCTCGTCCAAAGGCTGCATTCAAATCAATATATATTTGAGAATAAAGTTCTGGGGTATTTTCATGGAAGTATCAGAATGATAGACAGTTTAATCAGAATGATAGAGACAGTTGAAGGGTCTTATCGGAAGCGTGATGGACTTATAGGTTTCCATTAGGCCAAGTAAATAAGGTATGCGGTAATGCGTTTGAATTTAAAGAAATATCTGTCAGTTGAGTGTTAGAATTGATACTTTTGATACTTTTCTTGAAAAAGGAACGCAATAAGATCATTTTCTAAAAAAAATTGTACAAAGTTTTCTGCACGAGGAATTCATCCACGGTTTTAGTATATATATATATATATATATATATATATATATATATATATATATATATATATATATACAAGGAATTAATATTACACACACACACACACACACACACACACACACACATATATATATATATATATATATATATATATATATATATATATATATATATATGTGTGTGTGTGTGTGTGTGTGTGTGTATATTAATTCCTTTTGAGGATAACAAGTCGTTTACCAATGAAGACCCTTTTATAAACAGTTTCATTGCCAGGCAATACTTAAAAGAATTTATTTTTAAAACCGACGTTGACCATGTGAACCCTGATGCTCTGCTTCCTCTTCCCCTCTCTCTCAGATAGCCGACGTCCCAGCGGATGTTTCCGGCTATGGCAACCTAGCAGTGCAAACAGGAGCAACTTCGCAGGTTCGGAGATCGAGGAGGTTGGCGCAACTGCCTGTTGAGATTGGGATTACGTAAAACACGAACCAGCACTTCGACGATGGGCTGTTATTATTTTCTCGCCCCGCCCACCTTTTTAGATGCTCTTCGGAGGGAACTACCCTCTTCATTACATTTTAACGTCACACTGATGAGGAACACCGTTCAAGTGTTCGAAAGTCTTTGTTTTATATTTTTACATAGAAATATATTTTATATATAATTGTGGATATTTTTTAATATCCACAATTATATATAAAAAATATATTGCTATGTAAAAATATATTTTTATATATAATTTTGTTAAGAAATTCACGGAATTGTGAATTTCTTAACAAAATTAATTCCTTGGTAGCGTAAATTTGATATTAAAGGCATATGTAGCTTAATGCATATATATATTATATATATATATATATATATATATATATATATATATATATATATATATATATATATATATACAATTAACTAAATAGCTTTTTTCAAAGAATTCCATCTACAAGTTTGATAAATGGTGGTAAATGGTTGCCCATTGCCATACCAAATATTTGTTGATAAAATTCCCCATTGAACATAAACTTACAATCACAAATACAGAACCTAGTGAGTAAAATAATGTGACTTACAAGTAGGGGTAATTCATTCTGGGTAAGTTCGTTACTAAGATACTCCAAGATAGAATCTATAGGGACTTTAGTAAAAAGAGAACATCCATCAAAACTAATGAATGTATCACTGAGACGAAAAGTAATATTGTTTAATTTATCAACTAAATCTAGAGAATTATATATATGAGAATCTGAGATAGTTCCAAGTAACGGGGACAGGAGTTGGTGATATATTTCGAATGTTTATATGAAATTAAGCCGCATAAGATTAATTTCTTTGTGCGTTTGACTAATCCGTACAAGTAAGGTAGCAAAGGAAATTTGACTGACGAATGGCCTAGTAGTTCTTTTTTATCTTTTAAGAATTTTTTTCACTGCGCTATTTAAGTTTTTTATGACTTGATCATGGAGATTTTTTTTTTTAGTTTTTTGTAACTCGATCATCCAGTAGGACTTGCATACGTGATATGTAGTCAGCTTTATCTAAAATTACTATATTATTTGACTTATCAGCTTTTGTGATGTGGCTAGTATTGTCTATTTTAAGAGTGGTCAAACTTTTCTTATAGCGAGCAGGGAAGTTACTATCATTACTAACAGGCAGCTCCGTAGACAATATTTTCAATTGTGTCGACATGATTTTGAGGAAGATCACAATATTTTTCGAATTTACTTAGGGATGATGCAATCATTAAAGCAGAAGGTCTATTCGATATAAAGAAAGATAAACCATATCCAAGAGTACTCACAACATTTTCACTTATTTTTTTACTTGAGTAGGCCAATTGAGTCAATATACTTCTACTGTTTGTTGTTAATCAAGAAGCAAAGGCTGCTTATTGTAGCACATAATAGAAAAACTGAAAACAGTTCAGGTATCAGCATTGTATTCCCGAGGCCCCATTAGCCTCATGTTTAAGAAGCCATTGGTGAGAGTAATAGGAGGATATTAGGGAGAACTGAAAACAGGCCAAGAGAGAAGTGTCCCTCCATTTGTCAAGTCATTCTCATTCTGGAATGGGGGAAAGTCTTGCCAATGAAACGCGCTGCCTTGGGAGTTGCGTTCGATTTATCACTTTGTTTTCCCGCTTCTTTTTATTCGTAAGCGACGGTCAAAGCGTTTGCATGCGCATACAAAGAGGAAAGAATTGTTACAAGTAACTGAGGGAAAGGAAATTAGTATTTTAATTCTAATTTATTAATTCGGGGGAAATTTTAGAAACAAAATGCTGTGGTTTTCGTCATTATGTAGAAGTATTTAATTAAACTGAGAGAGCTTAGAGAAGAGAGAGAGAGGAGAGAGAAGAGAGAGAGAGATAGAGAGAGAAGAGAGAGAGAGAGAGAGAGAGAGAGAGAGAGAGAGAGAGAGAGCCATTTGATGGATATTTTGGTACCAGAAACGATTCTTATGAGTTTTGGAGACAATAATAGGATATTTAATTCAACTTGAGTTCGGAACATCATTTTAATTGATTTTTATAATTCAGTTACTGAAAGGAATAAAGCTCCTGATGCGTATTCACTTGTTGCAAAGAGAGAGTAGTCTTAAATCAGGAGACGAAATCAGCCATTTCATTACTGAACTTATATTGGTATTACGTCACCGGAGGCCTTTAGCGAACAATTTGCAAGACGATTTCGCAGAACTGTTTATCTGATGCTGTTACCTCCTCGTAACCTTTGAAGATCTTGCATGAATTTTCTCGTTTGAGAGTTAATGATAAAGGAAAGGTGTTCTTTAAGCACCAGAACAGATGCTGTTTCGTGGATCATTTTCTGTTGCTGGTGTTTAAGACTGCGTGTAAGAAAAGTCCTTAAGACGACTTTTAATGGGAAGTAGAACATTTTTAACTTGTGTTTCGAGTTGAAAAGAAAAACCTTCAGATGGCCTTTGCTTCGGGAGATGATTTTTCCCTAATAAAACAACTTTTTTTATGAAAAATGTAAATGAGATGACTGTGTCATTTGTCCATTCTGCATATTATATATATATAATATAATATATATATATATATATATATATATATCTATATATATATATATATATATATATATATATATATCTATATATATATATATAAAGTGTGTGTATAACATTGCTGTAACAATTTAGCTAAAGTGTAATTGAAAACAGTTAGTAATATCGTTAATTGTTTTAAAAATATGATCCATCTCAGGGTCAGTAGATTTATTTTAGGAAGTTAGGCCTATCAAATTGAGATTATTTTCCTACCAATAAAAAGATCAAAAGTAAAGAGATATTCCGGAATTGCAGTGGACGAGAATCTTCCTTTGTCTTCAAGATCTGACAGCTAAAATCTTTCTGAAAAAGCCAGCATGAATTAAAGAAAAAAAAAACTTATTTTTATCTCCCCTTACAAAGGCGACGCTACCCTTCCGACATATGAGAAAAGTCGTCAATGTGGGAAGAGTAGCGTCGCGTCGCCTTTGTAAGGGGAGATCAGAATAAGTATTTTTATTTTAAACAAGTAACGATATTAGTAACTATTTTCAATTACACTAACTGAATTACAGCAGTTTTATATATCCAGAAAAAAAATTCACCTTTCATTTTAACCTAACCTCGCCAAGGTCATCAAAGAGTGCGAGGTACACAAGCGCACATAGTTCGCTATTCCTCTGAAACCCCCTAGATGCTGACCCCTTGACGTGGGTAGGGGCTTAGGGACCAGCAGCTGGGGCATGATGCCTGGTGGGGTTGGTTTCTCACGTGGTCCTTGGGGCCCAGCTGCTGATCCAACTAAAATTAGTCAGAACTTTTCTTTCTACTAAAAACATTTCATCTTTCTGCCTTCCTCCCTCTTATAAGGTATGGGTTCTACGATGATGACTATTGGCTTGGTTTTTGGACATGGATTAGGCTAAATCTTGGGATTTGAAGGAGGGTGAGGATGGATGGCATGCTACCTCACCCGTAGAACTCTAGTACCTGACGTGATCGAGCGAGGGGAAAGTTTATTGTCAAACCCTATCTTCAGTGCCGGGTCTGATCTCGACGGACATCATGACGCCTTAGCACTGGGGATAGGGTGTATATCCAGTAATTACCCCTAGGACGACCCTAATAAAAGGGATGACCCGTCCTCTAAGTGTGACTCCATGGTGGGTATGGGGAATATCTGGATGAACTATGTATTTTACGTTTTATGGCAACGCCCCCTATTTCTGTTGACGACCCTATGCTTTCATCAAAGGACTTGTCCTCGGAACCCAAACATCAATTTTCCATGGTCGGTCCCCAGGATCAGTGTAGTATCCCTGGGCCAAATGACAGAAGGACACAGTTGACGACCCAAAGCAATGCGAGTAAATATAATACAGCCAGGAAAACTAAACAAAAAGCATCTGGTTCCAGTATTGTCACACTGGAACCATTTGCCATGAAGAAAAATAATAAATATGAAATAGCTCCTGTGGGGTCTTTGTACCCAATTCCTTTAATAAATACCTTAATTTAAAGCTAGAAGGTGACAATATAGACATTTTTCAAGTGCATAGGGAAATCGTTAAATGTTGTGGAAGACAGCCAAAAATAACACCGCAGAATGGAAACATGCTCCTGGTAGAAAGCATCTCCCCAGAGGAAAGTATCAAGTTGATGGGATTGTCGGACCTTGTGACAGTGTTTTTTGATATAGAAAAGGCATATGACACTGCTTGGAGACATGGGATTCTGAAGACTATGCATAATAGTGGTCTACGAGGCAAATTACCTTTATTTGTGAAATCCTTTTTACATCGTAGGTATTTTAAAGTTAAAGTTGGCAGTACTTTATAAGAGAAAAAGTGCCAAGAAGAAGGTGTTCCCCAGGGTAGTGTTCTCAGTGTAACACTTTTTGCTCTGGCCATAAACAGTGTTGCAGCTGTCATTCCAAGAGAGGTTTTAAAGACACTGTTTGTGGATGACTTGTCAATATCCTTTGCTGCCACCCGGATGACTGTAGCAGAAAGAAAGCTACAATTAACAATAAATAAAATAGTAAGTTGGGCTGAGAAACAGGGTTTTAAAATCTCTGTAAGCAAGACTACTGCTGTCCACTTCTGTCGGATCAGGGGAGTGCATCCTGATCCAGACCTCTATTTGTATGGCCGTAGAATCCCATGTGTAGAACAAGCACACTTCTTAGGCCTAGTTTTTGACAGTAGATTGACTTGGGTCCCCCATATCAAACATATAAAAGCAAAGAGCCTAGAAGCTCTACACATCTTGAAGGTGCTTTCTCACACCAGTTGGGGAGCTGATAGAAATCTGTTACTAAAGCTTCATAAATCCCTATGGTTGTGAAGTTTATTCTTCAGCCTCCTCATCTAACTTAAGAATTTTAGATTCAGTGCATCATTCAGGTATTCGTATAGCCACAGGAGCTTTCCGTTCGTCACCAATACCTAGTATGCTAGTTGATGCAGGAGAGATGCCCCTTGAACTCTATCGCCAGTCATCATTACTTCGGTTACTGGTTTAGAGTGCAAAGACTCCCCAAATCTCTGGCATTTGCTGTGGCAAATAGAAATATTTTTAACGGTTTTTACGAAAGTCATCCAAGGTATCCCACTCCTTTTAGCTATAGAATTAAAAATATTTTAGAGGATACAAATATTAAAAAATTTCCCATTGTCCCCTTTGTGAAATTCTGCAGGTACTTCAGTGGAGCAAAGAGGGATAAATCTGATGAGGAAATGAGGTCCATATTTTTAGAGCATGTATCAGAGCATGTAGATACAAGTTTTATATTTACTGACGGCTCTAAGTCCAATGCTGGCATTGGATATGGGGTTTTTAGCGAATCTTTTAACCGAAGAGGTGCACTTCCTTCTGTTGCCTCAAACTTTACAGCTGAATTGTATGGCATCCTAATAGCACTGGAACATATTACAACTCTCCCAGTTTTGTAGCTATACAATATTTTGTGACTCCAAAAGTGCCCTACAGTCCCTGGAAGTCTTTAATACTGATCATCCCTTGGTGTTGAAGATCTTGCAGTGGATTTTTTTGCACCAAAATAGAGGCAGCATTGTTTCATTTTGTTGGGTTCCCGCCCATGTAAACATATCGGGAAACAAAGAGGCAGACAAGCTAGCCAAATCAGCAGCGCAAACTTTGGTACCGAGAAAATGCCCTGTTCCATATCGAGATACATTCTATGATATATGGAAATCCATCCAGCATTTATGGGTACTTCAGTGGGACAGAGTAGGCCCCAATAAATATGAAAAGAAAATTACTAGTCAGACACACCCTTGGAAATATGACCTAATACCAAGGAAGTGGGAGATTGTATTGTGTAGATTACGTATTGGCCATACGCGTTTAACTCATGGCTATCTGATGGATGGGGAGAATGAGCCCTTCTGTGACGATTGCTTAGTTCCACTAACCGTTAGGCATTTGCTGGTTGAGTGTCCCAGTCTGGTGGAACTTAGGAATCGTTTTTTTAAGGTATAGTAGTGGAGCAAGGGGTAATTATAGCATGGCAAAACTGTTGGGAGAAAGCGCATGTATTAATAACATTATCTCTTTTATCAAAGAAGCTGGTCTTCTCAAATATATCTGACAGCTGTGCTGTCTTAGTATATAATTTTTTTTTTCTTTTTAATAGTTTTACTGTTATGTGATCAATCACAATTCTTTTTATCGGAATATTATTTTTATTTTTATCAGAAATTTAATTTATTTTTTAAATCAAATTTATATATCTCTCATAAAGATAAAGTTATTTTGAATGTTGTATAATATATTATAAAAGTTAAAAGATCACATTTAGTATTCGGCGTCGGTGACCCTGGTAGTTGTGACGCCAGATAACTCACAATCAATCAATCAATCCTCTGAAACCCATCTCGTTTAAAATGTATTCATTATGTGATATTAGAATCCGTTCTGTCCCGAATTAACTTTTTAAATTTTAAAGTTGTTCGTCTAAAGTCACATCATCGTAAAGCTTACAGAGGTCCTCTCCCCCGGGTGGTGCTCCAGGGTGTCGTTTTTATTGCCTTCGGTTCCTCAGCTTGACCATTCATGGAATAAGAGTTTGAATAAAGAGAGAGAGATAGATAGATACATAAATAGATACATAGATAGATAGATAGATAGTGAAGTCGGTGAATGTAAGAGTTAGTCCTCTCTCATTACCCCAATACCTCAACTTTTGTTTTGAATTATGAAAAAGTGACCGCATCAAAGAGTAAGATTTATTTCACTAGAAACGTGTTGTAGGGTTAAAATTCAATGTTCTTTCAAACTTTTAATTAAAAAAATGGATATCCATAAAAAAGGCTATCCAAAAACTACACAATTAACGTAAAATATAACCAAAATTAGACTTCCTTAAGCAAAGACTGTAACTGCACCCAACCATAAAAGGCAGAACTCGTCCAGATCTCGTCAGTCTGAGCTTCTGGTGACCATAAACGCCTTTTCTCAAACCCTGGACACCGTCCGCCACCAACCTTCCTGAATTCGGATCTTGTCAGAAGTCTGAATGAGATTCCCATTGAGGAGACAACCAGGGAAACAGTCTTGTAATTTCAGCTTTTGTCCCCTTCATTTTTATCTTACACATTTGACACTTTTGCCATAAAGGTAGATCTTCAAAGCTTGACAAGAATTTCCTTTGCTATTTAATTATGATCTTGGTGAACCTTGGACGTTCTTATTACCATGTGCGTGTTAGCGAAGTTTATTCGTGGATTTTCAGCTTAATACTTTACTTTTCTCTCGTTTTTTCTTCCATTCAAGTCCAAAAAAAGCTTCCCCGCACGGGGGGTTGGGAGTGGTGGGGGGGTTGTTATTGCCATCATAGCACCTCACGCAGTCCACTGAATGCATTTCTTGAGGCTCTTTTTTCCACCCGACTTTCCATCCTCTCCTAACAATTGTTTCAAAGTGCCACTGCAAGGTTTTCCTGTAGTTACAACTTTAAAACCTTTTTACTGTCAATTCCCCTCTCGGCCTAGAATGACCTCATAAGTCCCAGCACTTGTCATAAATTTGATATTCCATTCCATTTTGTTTTGATTTTCATAATGTATTTCATTCTAGTTCAAAAACTGCTTTCTTTGAGTCGTTGAGAGTACCAGCTCCACCGTTATATAGTCAGTCCCTTTCCCTCCGTTTTCTCTAGATCACTTCTAGAATGACTGGCTCCTCTCTGCCAAATTTAGTGAATTTGATCACACATTAATTGCACGTCATTCTACATCATTCTATTAATCTATCAATGCTAAAAGATCTGAAGGACTTTCAATAAGTACACACGCGCTAATTAGAACTAGTAGAGTTTCATCATTTTTCGTTCACCTGGCTGACGCACGATTCGTGCCTTATTAATCTTTTTATCTTTACGAAGATGGAAGATATCATATGTAATGATGTTAAGAAGTCACTTATATCTTTAAAAAATCATGTTATATTCTTGCGTAAAACTATTTTCCATATAGCAAAATTGACGTGAACAAAACGAAGTGATAAAAAACATCATATCACAACTGACATACATTACCAAGTAGATAAGAGACACTTATCACTAATAGTATCGCATAAACATTGTCCTCATATTATCTTTTAAATATTATGTTGAAGGTAGTTGAACGATTCCATTTGTCAAATATCCCAAAAAACAGTGGAAACTTACGAAATGCTATCAAAGAAAAAAAAAGCAATGATGAACTTAACATTGTGAACCATGCGACCTCACTCTATTTTCAGGTATTTTCAAACATAAATGAACATAACAACAGAATAAACTTGAATTTGTCACATATCATTTATAGCAACAACTGTCGGTGCAAGAGTCAGATGATAGAATCGGCCTTCATTAAACAGAAACAGGTAATGAACATCTTAAAGGGCACATGGGATTCAGATGTCATTAATAAAGTTTTCAAGAGGATTAAAGAAGGATTATCAGTGGGAGTGACCTAAATTGGCTTAATTGTGGATGGATCACCTATTCGAAATGTAACTTTTTCCAATTCCTCGTAGGTTGACTGTACCTTTACATTAACAGCCTCTTGCTGCTTGTCAACATGTATTAAATTAAAATTAAATAATTAGGTACTTACGATACTAATGTATGTCTTCACTGGTTACACCTATGATTTTCTGTATGCTCGCACATCTAATTCATCTTAGCCATAGTAAGATTATTCACAAAAACGGCCAGTGGTAAGAGCTATTTCTAAAGAATGAAAAAACCAGTTAAAAATAGTTTATAGAATAAAAAGCTTTTAAAACATAACAGAAAAACAACCATAAAAAACTGACAGTCTTTCCCCCGAGTCTTCCGGAATCTATGAGAACGATGCTCTTCAAAGGACCTTTTTTTTTGTTTTTTTTTTGTTCCTCCCGATGAGAAAGTAAGGAAAAAATGGATGGAAAAAACGAAGGAGCCTTTTAAGTGCATCGCGGCTTTATAAAACCAAAGGGCGGAGGAGGAGTTCATCAAGTAAGTTACTTTTTTAGTCTTGTCGATAGAACTTTGCCTTTTTAGGTAGAAGTCGGCCTCGGAAAGTCTCCGCCCAGAGGCCAGAACGGAATGCTAGGAAACATTGGGGGGGGTGGTTTGCCAGTCTTTCTCCATTAGAGTCTTCTTATTATTCCACGTCAAAACTTCAGTTGATTTTACTGAGTAAAGTTTAGTATGGAAATGAACAAGAAATATGATTTATTTTATTGTATAATAATTATTAACGGAATAGAAAACAAATGACTGCGGGAATTTCTTTGGTTTTTCCAAATTTTGTTTCTCTTTTCAAAGAGACCACAAAGAACGAAACGTTTTTACGACGCGCGCGCGCGCGCGGGCGAGAGAGAGAGAGAGAGAGAGAGAGAACTTTCTGTAGACGAAATGTGACAAGTTGGGAATAAAATGTAAACGCTCGAGACCACCTGACCTACATAATGATTGGGTTTAAAATTCTCTCTCTCTCTCTCTCTCTCTCTCTCTCTCTCTCTCTCTCTTCTCAGCTTGGGAATGTCAGTTACAGTTGTGCTCTCAAGTGAGATACGACATGACTGCATAAGACTTCGTGCAAAATTCACGAAATGGCAACCTAACAGGCTCCATATTTATCCATTATTTCAGTGTAAAAGTATTGAATACAATAAGGCCATAATATGTTTCATAAGAGTGAAATATGTCATAAATTTCATAACTGTAAGAAAATATCACGTGTAGCCAAATTTCGGAAAAGCAGTTAACGATATTTTTACAAAATTTTCGTTCACTGATTGCCGGTGCATTTAACAATAAAAAAAAAACAAGTCATCAAACCTCATTTCAAATGTTAAATAATTATAAAATCGTCATGACATCAATATTGTTTCCAATACAGCCATAAAATTTGAAAAAGCCTCATTTGATCGTTTTTTACGTCTCAACGCTGAAAAAATGTAAGAGTCGATACAAAAGTAGAATGCATCCACCGATATTAAACGGTTGAGAGGGGCGCGTGTGATACACGAGCGCTATAAAAAACGTCGCGTTGCTGACGCCATCTGGCGCTGTCTTTTACAGAGTGAGGTGATCTAACCATGCTTTTCAATGGAAAACCACTAATTTCAACTACACGAGCATTACTAGTGTTGCGTTAGGACGCTTTACGTAGGCGTTAGGAATTTCCAACGTCGGTGTTGACGTTAATAGCGGGCACTAGTAACGCCTTGCAGTGACTTCAAGAGACGCTGATGGCGCCCAGCTGCTAGAACGGCTCCTCCATATGGGCGCACAAACGTAGGGGTAAGGGAGGCCACTTGCCACCTGTTAAAATCCTTGAAAAATTTTATATATAATATACATTTATAAATATTATAGTGTATATATACTATTTGTGTGTAAATGTAATAGCCCCAATATATGTATGTAATCGGGTTAAAAATGACTACTATGAGATTCAGGGTCCTCTGTAACACGGTTTTTTCGCATAACTTTTTATCTATGCATTTCATAAATATAACGCTTATTCAGAATACACATTATATCTACACATAAATTTTGAATTATTCTACATTACGTAGGTTGAATAAATTTGGTACTTATTATGTAAAAGTGACCTTTTTGAAGACGGGCCAACTTACTCAGAGAAAAGGTTTCGAACGCACTTGTACGTAACTTATGACAGCATTTCTTCCCTCTTTCTCGATGATTGGCTATACCTAACGAAGGCTAGACCTCTGGCAACAATGACATAAAAATGTAAATACAAGCAAAGCAGTACACCTTTATGAACTCTGAAACCTCTCCACTGATAATTGTCATAATGAACAAACCAACAAAATATGTTAATAAATACAAAAACACTTCGATTATTAGTCTAACTCCAAAATAAGTTTCCTAAGAAATTACAGTCTACTTTATAGGTCACAATCAGATTGACAAGATGTAGGGAATAGTTGGTAATTTTCAAAAACATAGTAGACAAGCTTGATTTGATAACTGCTATATCCAATGTCAAGCAATTTTTATTTATTGGCTATCTACCTATTTACTAAAAAAAAAAATAGCCGTTACCGCTTTTTTGGCTTTGAACCTTCACCAATAATTATCGTCAGAATGATGACTTCATGAGCTCCACCCACTTTGGCCTCTTTTTAATTCAGGATAACACTGAAGGCTATCACGGGCATTGTTGGATTAGAAAATTTAACTTCTGGCTATAAAAACTCATTTCTCGAGTAGTTGCAAGAAGTGCTGAATGATCCTCAAGGATCCCAGCAGTTGGCCTAGACGTTTAATTCATGTATATTACTGCTATTACTACAGACTACGCTAGCACAGCTACCCCACCCACATCTATATATCGTCTGCCATTCATAAAGTCTTTGTCATGGCCACGGGCTTTCTCTTGACTGTAAAAAGTTGCAAGTCATAAGACAAATGCAGTTTTGCAACCACGGGGAAAATTCCAAATCCTGTTAGCCATTATTGACTGCTATGGGTTTCAAAGTCTATGGAATAAGGTGAATGAGTTTCTGTCTGGTGGATGGGTGGGGGCAACATTTCGTCAAATGTTGTTTACCTTGCTTACGTAATGAATGTTTTTCGACTCTTGGCTGGTAATCATTGGCCATGGCATCGGCTGGATAATTTTTACTCTATAAAAATTAAAATATCAGGTTTAGGTCATTGATAATGTTGCCAAAATGTGTGGTTGTAAAATATACATATGTCAACTTTCAGCTACATCCGATGCTTTGATAAGGAGCAAAGTCCAAAAAACTGTGTTTACAGAGGCCCTGAATCTCATAGTAGTAGATTCTACGTGTATATATATATATATATATATATATATATATATATATATATATATATATATTACATACATACACGAGGTTTTCTGAGGTTAGTGCCGTCAGTGCACTTCTCACGTTGCACTGTAGACATTACTTATATATATATATATATATATATATATATATATATATATATATAATATATATATATATATATATTCTATTTTGGCTTCCCCTATAACAGATGCGTTGCGGGAGGATATAATTTTTTTTTTTGTTTTTTGGGAGGGGTGTGTTGGGGACGGGGGAAGTGCAACAAGTAGTTTTTCAGAAAGTGAAGGATGCATTAATGAATAAATCCCCCAGTTCTGAAATTCCCGGATTCCAGCGAACCTTTCACACTAATGACCGATGCCAGTCAGGAGGGTACAGGACTAATAGGTGCTTCCCTTATGCAGAATTTTGAAAGGAAATTCCATCCAATAGGTTATTAAATCAGGAAGTCTAAGACGAAAGTAGCAGTGAAAGATTAATAGCTACCGTGGATAAAGAATCCTTTGCTGTGGTATCAAGCTTGGTTCATTTCAAAATGATGTTAATAAGCCAGATCTGTCTCCCAAAAGAGCTCGATGGTTCCTAACAATTAGAGATTTTGATGCAAAGCTCAAATATATACTAGAGGGCAGACATAATGTGGTAGCGGATGCGCTTGGGAGAAGTTTTATGTTGGTTACTGGTGATTCTATACAGTGGGATATCAGTCTCACAGAGCAAAGGCAAGATGAGGATGAAATTTTGGCAGACAGCCAAAAGCGTTCCTAGAGGTTGTATTAGTCAGGAAAGGTTATAAGTTGCCTTTTACAGGTTGGAATTAGAGGGTAATCTGTTGGTTAGGAAAATTAAATACAAAATTAAGGATGAGTGAAAGTAAAGAAGATATGAAAACAGATCGTGATTCCAAAAGTCCTAATTCCAGTGGCCTTAGATATAGTACATTTGCGGATGGAAAAGACGTTTAATGAGATGCGTAGTAAGTGCATTTGGATGAATTATGTGGACAGATGTGGAAAAATTTGTGAAAAAGTGTATGGTGTGCAACACTTGCAAACCTGCAAGAGTAACTTCTCGCAAATTAGGGCCATATCCAATGCCGAGTAGACCATTTCAGAAGGTGCACATGGATATTTTGGGGAATTTCTGTGACTCAGGATATGGCTACAGGTACTTATTGGCAGTAATAGATGAACTGACGAGGATAGTGAGCATTTTCCCACTATAGCATTAAACAGCAGAATATGTGGCTGTGGCATTTTTCAATCGTTTCATTGTAGATACGGGGTACCTGAGGTTTTGTTGACTGACAATGGTAGGGAATTTGTAAATAGGACCTTAAGAGTGTCTGGCGGAAGTTATGCGATTACAGAAGGTAACAATCCTTTCATACAGACCGGAAGCTAATGGGCTATGTGGCTGAGCAAACAGAAAAGTGCTGGAGGCTCTCTGGAAAACTATTGGCGGCAACGATAGGAAATGGGATAGATATCTAGACACAGTTAGGTGTAACATTAATACTATGGTCAGTGACACTCTATTAAGATGTCTCCATTCGAAGCATTTAATTTGTTGCCTACACCTTCTCGAGGGGAGGACACAATTGAGTCATTAATCTCTACTGCTAAAGAGAGAATCATGTTTGTCTCATCCGAAATCTCGAGTTGAAGACACGAGAAATGGCGGAGCGAAGTAATGTTAAAGATGATGTTAAAGTTGCTGTTGGGGATAATGTGTTCTTTAAAGTTATTGTGAAAAATGAATTTAATTATAAGTTAGATCCAAAGTTTGAGGGTCCTTTTAGGATTATTGAAGAAAAGAGAGGAAACAGGTTTTTAGTCTTGGATGAAAAGACAGGTCTGTCTAGATTAACTCATATTTCAAAGCTCAAGAAGCCGGAAAAATGGTAAAAAGGGGACATTACGCAGTTATCCATTTTGTTTCACAAATGGATTATAACACGTAGAAGACAGACACCTGTAGAGTTTTATGTTTTGTTAATCAGTCTTAACACTATATTTTTTTCTTTTTCTTCTTTTGCTATTTTTCTTATTATGCAAAACTGTGGCGATTTGGCGTAAATATCTGGGGTAATGGTTGTGATAATTGAATAATTTGGGTGAAATAATGTGGGAAAATACTGTGGAGTGAGAGGATATTTGGGGAGTTTTCTGCAGATGATAATGGGTGATATCCTTTGGTGTCATATGAGAAATACTATGGTGTTATTGGGGATGAGGATAAAAGTTGTGGGACTAGATGATTTTTTTGGTGGCGTTGCTTTTTGGTGATGTTGAGTTTCGGTGATGTTGATTTTTTTGTGATGTCGATTTTCTGAGCCAATGGGGTGGTGGTTGTGGTTTTGTGGTTCTTTGTGGTATTATGGTTTTGGCGGTGGTACTGGTTCATTGTAGTTTTGTGGTTTCTGGTGGTTTGTGGTTTTGTGAGGTTATATTCACCAGTGTTATTTTAGCTGTTTATGGTTGGTATTTTGTGGTTGGTGGTTTCCTGAGGTTATGTCCCATGGAGGTGGTTTTCTTTGGTGTTTTATTTTGGTGATTTAGAATATTAGCCTCAGGCAGGGTGTTTCATAATGGTGGTTATATGATGGAGGTTGATATTTTTGGTACTAGTGCTGATTGGAGGTCAGCGAGGATTTTCCTTTGAGGATTAATGAAGTTTTGTGGTATTAGTGAGGATTAATGAGGTTTCCTGGTTTTGGTGAGGATTTATTTTGAGGTTAATGGTGATTTCGGGGTTTACTAGGTTAGTTAGACAAGGGAAAGTGGCTGTTAGCAGATGCTTGGAATAAACAGATCGTCTGGTGCTGACGATGTTGTTTGGTGTCTCGGATGAGACTATTGTTGATGTTTCCATTTAGAGTTTGATACTCAGGGGTTTTTCTACTTTCTGGCTTTGTAGATGATGACGTTTCATTGTGAGGAATTTAAGGGATTATTCGTGGATTGCTACTGATATGTTTGTGGCTGTGAATTTTGTGTGTGATGCAAACTACGTTTGGTAATATAATGAAAGAGTCTGAATTATTTTTTTTTCTTATTAAAGGAAATCTGTAACTGGAGTTAATAGTGTTATTGGTTTTTTTACATAGGCTTTTTTGGATGACTTATTATTTTTAGGGAGGACCTAGAATTTATTTTGGGTTGCATAACACATAAGTGAGGGTCAAACTTTGTATTTGCTGGAGATTACTTGTATATACATTAAGAGGTTGTGTTAGTGTACCTATCAGATAGGGGGTTAATTGTTGAATTGTCAGTTAGTGACAAAACCTTTTCCAGTATTTTGAAAGGGGTCAGTGGATAGAAACCAATGTTAATTTAATTAATAATTTCAGTTCTTAGTAATTATGAAGGCTGCTGATCAACTAAACACAAAGCCCCATGGTGGTCTGTTATGCTAACAGAGTTAAATAATATGAAACACTTAATAGGGAAAAGTTTGGATATATTATTCAGCATCTCGCATTAAACATGCAGAGCGCATCATTAATTAAACAATAATGAAAATAGATGAATGGGGCTCATTTGTAGGATTTAGATTATCCATACATAAGACTCAAGCAGTCTTTTTTTTTATAAAAATAAAAGATGGAAGAAAGGTTAAGAAATAGATCTAACAACCAGAAATCACACCATACAAATTAGACAAACTGCAAATTTTTACGGTTAGTATTTGATACTCACTTATACTGGAACACCCACATAACATATATGAGATCAAAATGTAAAAGATCATTAAATCTAATTAGAAAATTATCAAACATTGACTACAGTAGGGAAATATATGGCTCAGCTTCAAACGCAGCCACCTCTTTACAGGTTGAATGTGGTGAACCACCTCTCTCTCTCTCTCTCTCTCTCTCTCTCTCTCTCTCTCTCTCTCTCTCTCTCTCTCTCTCTCTCTCTCTCTCTCTCTCTCCTCTCCATAGAGAGTTAGTAAAGATGAAAAGTGCCCTAAGAATCCAGCGAAGTGATTCGCCGACCAAAACATTACTTGAACTAAGGGATGTATTTATTAACAAAATCATTTACCATATTTTCCAATAAAATCAAGAAGATTGAGCCACTGAATATAAATATCCATCTTCCTCCGATAGTAAAATTTCACTCTCCTTGGAATATGAATAAAATAAATATTTGCACAAAATTAAAATATCATTCAGAAAAGTACTCATATACCCCAGAACACCATAGACAACATACAGTAGATCACATAAGCTGAAAACGACCACATTAGTGTCCCAGGACAAAACATACCAGATCTCTCATCCCAGTAATGCCTCAGTTTTTACAGCGGAGTTATGTGCAATAACATCGCCCATAAAAATAATCAAAGAACACTCCTTTAACAATTTTGTGATTTATAGCGACTCTAGAAGCGCTATAGAAGCCATTAAAAGTTACAATGCCAAAAATAATATTGTGCAACAGATTAAGGTGTTACTTCATATATTATATAATAAGGGAAAAATATTGAACTATGTTGGATCGCTGTCCATGTAGGAATAAAATGAAACGAAGAGGCTGATAAAGCAGCCAAGGAAGCAGTCCATTTGATGAGAACAAATGTAAATATCCCTATTAGTGACCATGTAGCATATATGAAAATAATAATTGTAAATAAATGGCAAAATAAATGGAGTGAAAAAACTAAAAGTAATAAAATAAAACAAATAAAACAGGATGTTACGACATAGAGTTCTGCACATCACATACACAAGTAATTCTGACAAGTCTGTGTATAGGCCACACTCGTCTGACACATGGACACTTGATGAACAGCCCACGTGACCCTGCTCCTGAGTGCTCAGAGTGCAAGGTGTTGATAATTGTCAGACTTGTGTTGTATGATTGTCCAAAGTATGACCAGCAGAGACTCTCAACTTTTGGAAGTAAAGCAATAAACAAATTTTGTCCGAATCTTTCACATTTTCATTGGTTCCGATTTTGACGTTTCTAAGGAACTCTGATTTAATTAATAAAATATAAAGATAAATATATAATAAAGATACAAAACCCTCAGAGCAATTAATAGATTTTAGATAAAATTTAAAAGTTTATCGACCTATCATTAAATTTAATGCACCTTTTT
This sequence comes from Macrobrachium nipponense, assembly GCF_015104395.2. NCBI lineage: Eukaryota > Metazoa > Arthropoda > Malacostraca > Decapoda > Palaemonidae > Macrobrachium > Macrobrachium nipponense. Next base: position 54,417,650 of record NC_087214.1, on the reverse strand, counting down.
AGTATGTATGTATGGGAACATGAGTAAATATATTTATCGCCTGTTTGTGTTCTAGTATGAAAGCCTCTGCCTCGGTGTAGTCTTTTCTTTTTATCTAGTTCAGTGGTCTGGTTAAACTATTTTTATAATGATAATAACTTAGCAACTTTAAACCATTAAGTTTTACTCAAGAAGCAAATTCGAGAAGCAAGTTTGTATTCCTGCGCAGAATATATATTTTGGAGGGTCCGAGAAGAAAAAAAAAAGTTTCACGAGATACCATAATAGTTTCGCTTTTCTATTCCATTCATATGATGAGTAAGTTCAGAACAGGTTGTGATAATATATTTTCTCTTTTGGCAAAAGAGGTGGTTTTTGGCTTTTTAAGGAATTGAGGAAGGAGGTAAAATGTCTGTCGGCCTTTTTATTGATTCATCAGTCAATTTTTATACAACTTTGAGTCACGTGTCGAGAAACACTTTTTCTGTCGACGTTGAGAAAAGAGAAACAAACTTCAAATCAGTCTTTTGAACATCTGTCTGAAATCCCTACATCGTAATTTTTTGTTTGAATATCAAATTTTACACAATGAAATAAACAATGCTTTGCTCTGCAGATAAAATTATCATTCGCCCACTTTTTTATGAGACGAATATCTGCGAGGAACACATTACGTTGACAATCCTGACTTTTCTTGAAGAGTCGAGTCCAGATAAGCCTTGGCACTTATTGCCCGATTTGGCTGTGGCCTAACTTGCCCCATTTGGGTACAAGTTTGGTGTAGAAGAAGTCCCAAGGACAGATTGATTGATTGTACAGAATTTATTAGAATTAAAAAATGGTGAGTTTTTTCATAACAACAACGCTCGATTGCTGTGACTGAAATCATAATGAAATTTAATCTGCCTGGCTTTTGTTTACCTTTATATAAACATTTCCGTAAAAATGACTCCCCATATCTTCTGGGTGGGTGACGATTTTCGAAACATGAAATTTCCAAATTGCATATTTAATTTTTTTTTATTCCGGAATCGTGGATCGGAAGATTAAATCAAACATTCGTGAAGTGAACCAAATAACTGGTTTCATAACCGTTTTATAAATTTCCACAAATCCAGAACTTTGGTCATTCTGAGTCCTTATTCAATCTACATTTTAGTCATCAATTTCATATTTAACAAAAAAATGTATTATAACATTTCCTTTTTATCCCCAGGAAGATTCTCAGCGTTGCTACTTTATCCTCATGAATTCAACTTTACTTTTTCCACATTCTTTAATATTTTATTCTCTCTCCTCCCCTTTTGCCATTATTTACTTCGTTTGTCCCTCCTTCCAACTTGCCTATAATCACCCTTGCTGACTTTTGACCCTATTGTTGATTTTTTTCCCCTTACATTTATACTATTAGATTATTTTGAATCGAACTTTGGCTAGTTTTTCAATCATCTCTCATGTTATTCTCAGTTATTTTCTCATCAATTGTTTTCTCAAACTCATTTGTTTTAATTCTCTTCCTAACCATTTTTGAACCTTATCCCCAACTGCCTTAAATGGCAACGTTCACTTCTACCAGGCAGTAGTCTGATAGACAACCCAAACAGTCACCTTCTCTCTTTAGAACCAACAACGCTCTTTTCTATCAACCAACACAATCACATAATACATCCATGAACATTTTTTCCTTACCTTATCTACCCCAAGTACACGTATTAGTCTCCCTCTTTTGAAATCATGTATTCCCCCTCGTCGAACGTTTTCAGAACAGTTTGATGTATAACCACACATCGCTAACTTGACATATTACCCAAAAGGCCGACTCTTCCTTTTACCTTAAATCAAGTTACTAACCTCTTCAGACTTGAGCAGAAACCTTCTTTTTCGTTCTTGTCATTCACAGTTCTCGCAGTTTCTCTCGGGCTACTTTCATTTCCTCTACACAGTCCTTGATTAAAAGTTCTTTAGATTTTTCACTGAATGGCAACCG
>NC_087214.1:54388478-54415184 GCF_015104395.2 Macrobrachium nipponense | reverse complement strand
ATGGGGGCGGGGTTGCCAGTCTTCTTATTATCCACGTCAAAACTTCAGTTGATTTTATTGAGTAAAATTTAGTATAATAATGAACAAGAAATATGATCTATTTTATGTATAATAATTATTAACGGAGTAGAAAACAAATGAGTGCGGGAATTTCTTTATTTTTTCCAAATTTTGTTTCTCTTTTTACGACGCGAGATTCAGAAAGAGAGAGAGAGAGAGAGAGAGAGAGAGAGAGAGAGAGAGAGAGAGAGAGAGAGAGATCTTTCTGTAGACGAAGTGTGACAAGTTGGGAATAAAATGAAAACGCTCGAGATCACCTGACGTAGATAATTATAGGGTTTGAAATTCTCTCTCTCTCTCTCTCTCTCTCTCTCTCTCTCTCTCTCTCTTCTCTCCTCTCATCTCTCTCCTTCTCTCTCTCTATTGGACTTTAGATGAAATATAATAGGTTGGAAATAAGAGTATATTGTTCGAGACCTCCTGCTCAAGATACTTGTTAGGTTAGAAAGTCTCTCTCTCTCTCTCTCTCTCAAGTGGTACGACATGATTGCATATTCACGAAATGGCAACATAAAAAGCTCCATATTTATCCAGTCATTTCAGTGTAAAAGTATTCCATACAATAAGGCCTTATGTTTCATAAGAGTGAAATCTGTCACAAATTTCAAAACTGTAAGAAAATATCACGTGTAGCCAAATTTCGGAAAAGCAGTTGACGATGCTTTTACAAAATTTCCGTTCACTGATTGCCGGTGCATTTGACAATAAAAAAAAAAAGTCATCAAACCTTAGTTCAAATGTTAAATAAATAAAAAATTCGTCATAACATCAATATTGCTTCCAATACAGCCATAAAATTTGAAAAAGTCCAATTTGATTGTTTTTACGTCTCAACGCTGAAAAAAAAATGTAAGAATCGATACGAAAGTAGAATGCATCCACCGATATCAGCGATTGAGAGGACCGTCGCGATGCTGACGCCATCTGACACTGTCTTTTACAGAGTGAGGTATCTGCCCATGTTTTCCAATGGAAAACCACTAATTTGGACTACACGAGCGTTATTAGCTTTGCGTTAGGACGCGTTACGTTGGCTTGCTGAGACTACACAAGACGCTGATGGCGCCCAGCTGCTAGAACGGAACTAAATTGGCTAGACCTCTGGGCTCCTCCATATGGGCGCCCAAACGTAGGGGTAAGGGAGGCCATTTGCCACCTGTTGAAATCCTTGAAAGATTTTATATATATTATATATACAAATAAATATTATACTGTATATATATATATATATATATATATATATTATATATATATATATATATATATATATATGTGTGTGTGTGTGTGTGTGTGTGTGTGTGTGTGTAAATGTAATAGCCACATAAGGCTCTCTGGAAAACTATTGCCGGCAACTATAGGAAATGGGATAGATATCTAGACACAGTTAGGCATAACATTAATACTATGGTCAGTGATTCGATTAAAATGTGTCTATTCGAAGCATTATTTGGTTGCCAAGCGCGAGGCACATTTGATTTGTTGCTTATACCTTCTCGTGGGGAGGACACAATTAAGTCATTAATCTCTACGGCTAATGAGAGAATCATGTTTGTCTCATCTGAAATCTCGAGTTGAAGACACGAGAAATGGCGGAGCGAAGTAATGTTAAAGAGGATGTTAAAGTTGCCGTTGGGGATAATGTGTTCTTTAAAGTTATTGAGAAAAATGAATTTAATTATAAGTTAGATCCAAAGTTTGAGGGTCCTTCTAGGATTATTGAAGAAAAGAGAGGAAACAGGTTTTTAGTCTTGGCTGAAAAGACAGGTCTGTCTAGATTAACTCATATATCAAAGCTCAAGAAGACGGGAAAATGGTAAAAATGGGACATTACGCAGTTATGCATTTTGTTTCACAAATGGATTATAACACGTAGAAGACAGACACCTGCAGAGTTTTATGTTTTGTTAATCAGTCTTAACACTATTTTTTTTTCCTTTTCTTCTTTTGCTATTTTTCTTATTATGTAAAACTGTGCCGATTTGGCGTAAATATCTGAGGGTAATGGTTCTGATAATGGAATAATGTGGGAAAATACTGTGGAGTGAGAGGATATTTGAGGAGTTTTCTGGAGATAGTAATGGGTGATATCCTTTGGTGTCATATGAGAAATACTATGGTGTTATTGGGGATGATGATAAAAGTTTTGGCACTAGATGATTTTTTTGGTGGCGTTGCTTTTTGGTGATGTTGATTTTCGGTGATGTTGATTTTTTTGTGATGTTGATTTTATGAGCCAATAGGGTGGTGGTTGTGGTTTTGTGTTTTTTTTGTGGTATTATGGTTTCGGCGGTGGTACTGGTTCATTGTGGTTTTGTGGTTTCTGGTGGTTTGTGGTTTTATGAGGTTATTTTCAACAGTGTTATTTTAGCTGTTTATGGTTGGTATTTTGTGGTTGGTGGTTTTCTGAGGTTTATCCAATGAAGGTGGTTTTCTTTGGTGTTTTATTTTGGTGGTTATATGATGGAGGTTGATATTTTTGGTACTAGTGCTGATTGGACGTCAGCGAGGATTTTCCTTTGGGGATTACTGAGGTTTTGTGGTATTAGTGAGGATTAATGAGGTTTTCTGGTTTTGGTGAGGATTTATTTTGAGGTTAATGGTAATTTCGGGGTTTACTAGGTTAGTTAGACAGGGGAATGTGGCTGTTTACAGATGATTGGAATAAACAGATCGTCTGGTGCTGACGATGTTGTTTGGTGTCTCAGATGAAACTTGTTGATGTTTCCATTTAGAGTTTGATACTCAGGGGTTTTTCTACTTTCTGGCTATGTAGATGATGACGTTTCATTGTGAGGAATTTAATGAGTTATTCGTGGATTGCTACTGATATGTTTGGGGCTGAGAATTTTGTGTGTGATGCAAACTACGTTTGGTATTATGGTGAAAGAGTTTGAATTATTTTTCTTTATTGAAGGAAATCTGTAACTGGAGTTAATAGTGTTATTGGTTTTTTTACATTGGCTTTTTTGGATGACTTATTATTTTTAGGTAGGACGTAGAATTTATTTTGGGATGCATAACATATAAATGAGGGTCAAACTTTGTATCTACTGGAGATTACTTGTATATACATTACGAGGTTTTGTTGGTGTACCTATCAGATAGGGGGTTAATTGTTGAATTGTCAGTTAGTGACAAAAGCTTTTTCCAGTATTTTGAAAGGGGTCAGTGGATAGAAACCAGGGTTAAAGGTTAATTTAATTAATAATTTCAGTGTTTAGTAATTATAAAGGCTGCTTATCAACAAAACACAAAGTCCCCTGGTGGTCTGATAAGCTAACAGAATTAGTTAATATGAAACACTTAATAGGGAGACGTTTGGATATATTATTCAGCATCTCGCATTAAATATGCAGAACGCATCATTAATAAAACAATAATAAAAATAGATGAATGGGACTCATCTGTAGGATTTAGATTATTCATACATAAGACTCAAGCAGTCTTTTTTTTTTTTTTTTTTTTTTTTTTTATAAAAATAAAAGATGGAAGAAAGGTAAAGAAATAGATCTAACAATCAGAAATCACACCATACAAATTGGACAAACTGCAAAATTTTTACGGTTAGTATTTGATACTCACTTATACTGGAACGCCCACATAACATATATGAGATCAAAATGTAAAAGAGCATTAAATCTAATTAGAAAATTATCAAACATTGACTACAATAGGGAAATATATGGCTCGGCTTCAAACGCAGCCATCTCTTCTTTACAGGTTGAATGTGGTGAACTACCTCTCTCTCTCTCTCTCTCTCTCTCGTCTCTCTCTCTCGTCTCCCTTCTCTCTCTCAATCAATCCTACTCTCTCTCTCCCTCCATCTAGAGTTTAGTTAACATGATGAAAAGTGCCCTAAGAATCCAGCGAAGTGATTCGCCGACCAAAACATTATTTAAACTAAGGGATGTATTTCATAACAATCATTTATCACCTTTTCTAATGAAATAAAGAAGATTGAGCCACTGAATATAAATATCCAGCAACCTCCAATAGTAAAATTACCTCCTCCTTGGAATATAAATAAAATAAAGATTTGCACAAAATTAAAATATCATTCAGAAAAGTACTCATATACCCCAGAACACCATAGACAACATACTGTAGATCGCATAAGCCGAAAAGGTCCACATTAGTCAAAATATACGGAGGGATCAAAATCAGAATACGGAGTGGGATATGCTGCAGTGTCCCAGGACAAAACATACCAGATCTCTCATCCCAGTAATGCCTCAGTATTTACAGCGGAGTTATGTGGAATAACATCGGCCATAAAAATAATCAAAGAAAACTCCTTTAACAATTTTGTGATTTATAGCGACTCGAGAAGCGCTATAGAAGCCATTAAAAGATACGATGCCAAAATTAATATTGTGCAACAGGTCAAGGTTTTACTTTATAAATTAATATAATAAAGGAAAAAATATTGAAATAAGTTGGATGGCTCCCCATGTAGGAATAAAAGGAAACGAAGAGGCTGATAAAGCAGCCAAGGAAGCAGTCCATTTGATGAGAACAAATGTAAACATCCCTATTAGTGACTATGTAACTTATATAAAAACAAGCATTGCAAATAAATGGAAAAATAAATGGAATGAAAAACCTGAAAGTAATAAACTAAAACAAATAAAACGGGATGCTACGAAATACTTCTGCAATCAGAGAGAGACACATGCACAAGTAATCCTGACACGTCTATTTTATAGGCCACACTCGTCTTACACATGGACACTTGCTCAGAGTGCAAGGTATTGATAATTGTCAGACCTGTGTTGTGTGAGTGTCCAAAAAATGACCAGCAGAGACTGTCAACTTTTGTAAGTAAAGCAATAAAAGAAATTTTGTCAGAATCTTTCACATTTTCAGTGGTTCCGATTTCGACGTTTCTAAGGTAATCTGATTTAATTAATAAAATATAAAGATAAATATATAATAAAGATACAAAACCCTCAGAGCAATTAATAGATTTTAGATAAAATTTAAAAGTTTCTCGACCAATCATTAAATTTAATACACCTATTTAGTTTGTATGTTGTATGGAAACATGAGGAAATGTATTTATTGCCTGTTTGTGTTCTAGTATGAAAGCCTCTGCCTCGGTGCAGTCTTTTATTTGATTTTAATTTGTTCTTTATTATACTGAATGACCTATTTGGTCCCAGTTCTTGGCATTTGGCCTAGACCTGGCATTTTATCTAATCCTTCGGGCCAGCCCTATGACAGCTGAAAGTCAGCTCAGTGGTCTGGTTAAACTATTTTTATAATAATAATAATTTTAGCAACTTTAAACCATTAGGTTTTACTCAAGAAGTAAATTCGAGAAGCAAATCTGTATTCCTACACAGAATATATATTTTGGAGGTTCCGAGGAAAAAAAAAAAAAGTTTCACGAGATTCCTTAATAATTTCGCTTTTTCATTCCATTCCTTTAATGAGTAAGTTCAGAACAGGTTGTGATAATATATTTTCTCCTTTGGAAAAAGTGGTGGTTTTTGGCTTTTTAAGGAACTGAAGAAGTAGTAAAATGTCTGTCGGCCTTTTTATTGATTCATCAGTCAATTTTTATACAACTTTGAGTCGCGTGTCGAGAAACACTTTTTCTGTCGACGTTCAGAAAAGAGAAACAAACTTCAAATCAATCTTTTGAACATCTGTCTGAAATTCCTACATCGTAATTTTTTGTTTGAATATCAAATTTTACACGGTGAAATAAACAATGCTTTGCTCTGCAGATAGAATTTTCATGAAGAAAGACTGCTATCATTCGCCCACTTTGAAAACTGTTATGAGACGAATATCTGCGAGGAACACATTGCGTTCACAATTTTCACTTTTGAAGAGTCGAGCCCAGATAAGCCTTGGCATTCATTGCCCGATTTGGCCGTTGCCTAACTTACCCATTAGGGCACAAGTTTTGTGCAGAAGTCCCAATGACAGATTGATTGATTGTATAGAATTTATTAAAATTAGAAAATGGCGAGTTTTTTCATAACAACGCTCGATTGCTGTGACTGAAATCATAATGAAATTTAATCTGCCTGGCTTTTGTTTATCTTTAAATAAACAATTCTGTAAAAATGACTTTCCATCTTCTGGATAGGTGACCGTTTTCGAAACATGAAATTTCCAAACTGCATATTTATTTATTTCCGGAATCGTGGATCGGAAGATTGAATAAAACATTCATGAAGTGGACCAAATAACTAGTTTCATAATCGTTTTATAAATTTCCACAAATCCAGAACTTTGATCATTCTGAGTCCTTATTCAATCTACATTTTAGTCATCAATTAAATATTTAACAAAGTATTATTACATTTCCTTCTTATCCCCAGGAACATTCTCAGCGTTGCTACTTTATCCTCATGAATTCAACTTGACTTTTTCCACCTTTTTTAATATTTTATTCTCTCTCTTTCCCTTTTGCCAACATTTACTTCATTTGTTCCCTCCTTCCAACTTGCCTATAATCACCCTTGCTGACTTTTGACCCTATTGTTGAGTTTTTTCCTTACATTTATACTAAAAGATTATTTTGAATCGAACTTTGGCTAGTTTTTCAATCATCTCTTATGTTAATCTCAGTTATTTTCTCATCAGTTATTTTCTCAAACTCATTTGTTTTAATTCTATTCGTAACCATTTCTGAACCTTTATCCCCAACTGCCTTGAATGTCAACTTTCACTTCTACCAGGTAGTAGTCTGATAGACATCCCAGACAGTCGCCTTCTCTCTTTAGAACCAACAACGCTTTTTTCCATCAACCAACACAATCACATAATACATCCATGAACATTTTTTCCTTTCCTTATCTACCCCAAGTACACGTATTAGTCTCCCTCTTTTGAAATCGTGTATTCCCCTCGTCGAGCGTTTTCAGAACAATTTTGTACAATCTACGACGTATGATATATAACCACACATCGCCAACTTGACATGCACATTACCCAAAAGGACGAATCTTTCTTTTACCTTAAATCAAGTTACTAACCTCTTCAGACTTGAGTAGAAACCTTCTTTTTTGTTCTTATCATTCACAGTTCTCGCAATTTCTCTAGGGCTACTTTCGTTTCCTCTACACAGTCCTTGATTGAAAGTTTTTTAGATTTTTCACTGAATGGCAACCGCTCCACCTCACTTGCCCACATCTCTCAGTCTAGCCAGACACTCTTACTCTTAGTTCTGACCAGACTAAGCATTAGCACTTATGGATTGCAAAGCAAAAGCCATATATCCGGTGGGGAAGGTGATATGAGAACTAATATCTTTAATAGTTTCTCAGCTCTGACATCTTGCTTGTCCACTTTGCTATGGGGATGCAGTTTTTAGTCCTAAAAGTGATTTTGTGGACTGATATTCGATTTTAGCTAAAGTATTCCAGTTTTGTATGGCAGTTTTGCAGTTTTTGTTTTCTGACTAAGTTCAGGTGTTATAGGTGGGGCGTTTCATCTAAAAATAGGATTAATATGGCTTATTATTGTTGTCTGACTATAATGTAATGTGTGCAGTTCGAAAAAATACACTTACCTTTTTTATTTACATTAAGAATGATTCAACTTTATTTAACATTTGATTATGAACATGCAGTATCTTACCTTTAGACCGTAACGTGAATGTCTGTGTATGAGAGAGAGAGAGAGAGAGAGAGAGAGAGAGAGAGAGAGAGAGAGAGAGAGAGAGAGAGAGAGAGAGAGAGACGTTAATCAAGGTTCACACACCTGGCCTACCATCCAATCAGAGGCCACGTCTTAGGTTACCATTAATTTTTTGTTTGTTTTGTTTTCGCAAGTTGTAATGGAAACTAACCCATTTTAAACTTTGGTCCCATTACTTAAAAAAATAATGAAAAAAAGGAGTCTAAGTGACAGATGAAATTGTCCCGTCGCAGTTACAGAGAAATGGAACGAACTTCCTGCTATTTCTGGAGTTTAAGAATTAACGTTTTGACAGGAATTAATGAACGCTGGAATACCGCGGAAAATAGAGGAGGATATTCACAAGTTAATTAATACAGACAAAGTCTTCCTCTTCAGTGTATACAGTACTGGATATATATATATATAATATATATATAATATATATATATATATATATATATATATATATATATATATAGATATATATATATATATATATATAATATATACATATACATATTATATATATATATCTATATAAATAATATAATATAAATATCTAAATAATAAAATAGTAATATATATTATATTATATATAGATATATTTGTATTCTAATAATGATTATAATTATATAATAATATATATATATATCACAATGTAAGGTATAATAAAACAATCACAGTTAAAAATACAAATAAGGACCAACCGTTGAGTGCGAAGACAGACGAAGGACTAACAAAAAACGTAAACAGTTCACGAGATGTAAAGAGGTGTAGACGTGGCATGGGTGTTCAGTGAGGGGACCAGTTTTTTTAATAAACAAAGGTTCATTAATTGTTAAAACCTTGTGATTGGTAGCTCTGCCCAAAACCTTAAAGTCCTTGTACTGAATAGAATACCTACATTTATCGGTTTTGATCCCTTATGTTGGAAAATTCGGGATTAGAAAGCTTAGTGCCAGTTCTATAGCTGACAGCTCTATGACTGTCAATTCGGACCTTAAGTAACCTATGTGTCGATTCAATATAGGTTCCTCGATTACATCGACGACAAGTAAATTTGTAAATAACACAAGAGGTCATCAATGGATCCAAACGGTACTTGAAGCTGAAAAGGCTACCGATGTTCAGTGGGTTTGTGGGTATAATTTTGATTTTCATGGCAGGGAAATGACCAGATATTAAAGCGTGAAGTTCCTTATAAAAAGTTGTATTGTGAATAAAAGGAAGGCTGACATAGAACGGTAATTTAGGACCGTTTGGATCCATTGATGACTCCATGTGTTATTTACAAATTTACTTGTCCTCGATGTAATCGAGGAACCTATATTGGATCGACACATAGGTTACTTAAGGTCCGAATTGACAGTCATAGAGCTATCAGCTATAGAACTGGCACTAAGCTTTCGAATCCTGAATTTTCCAACATAAGGGATCACACCGATAAATGTAGGTATTCTATTCAGTACAAGGACTGTAAGGTTTTGGGCAGAGCTTCCAATCACAAGGTTTTAACAATTAATGAATCTTTGTTTATTAAAAAACTGGTCCCCTCACTGAACACCCATGCCACGTCTACACCTCTTTACATCTTTACATACTATCTCCCTTCATTTCAACGGACATGAAACCGACAATCTGGAAATGCTGACGTCTGCAATCAGGTCTCGAGGGATCTCCATGGCAGACGAGTTACGTAGTTTGTTGAAAGACTGAGATACGAGAACCCTAGTTTTATGTTATGCAGCTCTGCTGAATATCAAGTACAGTATTTTTTAGGATTTTGGTTGTTTAGCTTTAGAAACTTCTAAACACACACAAAAGAAAAGATGGCTTAGAGAGTGTCGTTTCATAATTGCTAAAAACTATTGTGACCAACAACGACCATTAAGGTATTATGCTCTTTATTTACCTCTGAGGTCTTTAGAGACTGAATTTCTCTTTTCATTACCCTTCTATCTGTCCACATCCCCCACCCACCCTTGGCCCCCCACTTTGCCCCCCCCCCCCTCTCTCTCTCTCTCTCATCTCTCCTCTCGTCTCTCTCTCTCTCTCTCTGCTCTCTCTCGCCTATGAAGACGATGTATCGCATAAATAATTAGTTGATGATCAGTTGAAAGTGAATGACTGATTAACCAATACACGAAAATCTTTTCTGTCATTTACCTTTTGGCAAAGATCTGTTATCACTGGGAGGAGAACTGAGGGAAATTTTTGACTTATGAAATCAGTGTTCATCCTGTACATGATACCGAAAATATATTGCTGGAATCCGTCTTTGACCCTTGTAGTCCAAAGCTGAGCTCAGTCCAAGAATTTCGGTCCACGTATTCGCTCTTTTAAGTTGCACGAGTCATTCTTAACCTTTCATTTACTTCTGCCCAAACTTTTGCGCTTGCTGCACTGGGTGGCTGTGTTGGTCTAACGTGTTCCCCTTCAAATATGATAGATTTGCGGTATGCATCTGATTTATATTAAAAATCAAATTTAGTTACTCTACACCGTGTTGTAGCCATGTAACTTTGCTTTCAAACTTCTTGCGTGTTCCCTTGCTTGCGGGCAAACAATGTGCGTTCTGAACAGGTACTGATTTTTATGTATTTCGTACAGAAGCCAATTGGAGAGAAAATAATGTTTAATAGATAATTTTCTCAATGAAGTCTTACTTTCAAATTTTGGAGGACATTACTGATGTCATCCAACTAATGCATTGGGTATATTTTATGAAGTTTAGGCTGTCTAGCCAAGCTCTGAGGCAGTCTAGTCTAGGCCATTCAGTTCTCAAAATAGTGCTGAGAGGTAGCGGGAGTGGCTGGACAGGTAGAATACGAGATCGGGAAAACAAAAGAGATGAAGTGCGATGATCCAAAGGTGGAACTGGACGGTAACCCATCATTTGTACTAGGTTGAAGTTAAGACACTTTGGGCAGCAAGACTAAAAAGAAAACAAGAATGAAGGTAAAGCAAAGTGGTAATTTTCCATATTTTCATATTGAACCTTTATAAGTATTCTGGTGATTGCTGTTACATTTACCACCTTCTTTCTTGTTTTATCTTGAATGGTTTTAACTTACGGAGCAAAATTTTACGTTTTCAGTTTTTACTGGTAATACTGAGCTGAACTGTGACCTTGTAACTCATTTTACCGTGAAGGAAATATTTTCCTTAGGCAGAGACCCAGTTACACCTGGAACAAAATCCTTGGCCTCTAATGGTATGCTTTTAAGTATGCTTGATTGTCTCTCTGAAACTGTTGCTTGTGGAAAACAGTCTGAGGCAGATTTCTTGATTACAGAATTGAATATCTAAACTTTTTTATACGACCGCAGCATAGGAGTATGATAGTTCAGTTGAATGTAGAGCGGCTGCTCATTTTGTTTATAATTATTTTTTTTTAATTGGGAAATTTGTAGTCTATAGGAACCCCCTGTAGTATTGCCTCTATATGCACCCGGAAAGTGAAGTTCTAAGGTTAATCCAAATATGTTAGAGGTTAATTTCCTTAATGAGTTGTAGCGGAGATTGTGTCCTACACGTTTTTCTAATTTCGAGGAAATGCCAAACTTTATTTCAAATGGTCAGTTAACACTGTAGTATTTTCAGCTATAGAACGGCCGACACTAGGTAAAAGTCTGCTATCTGTAAATTTAAGAGTAACAAACTCGACACGATTCTTACTCCATTTGTTTTCTCATGAAGAAACTTTCACAGACAGACAGACGCTTCACTGTCTGTCTGTCTGTCTGTCTGTCTGTCTGTCTGTCTGTCTGTCTGTCTGTCTGTCTGTCTGTCTGTCTGTCTGTCTGTCTGTCTGTCTGTCTGTCTGTCTGTCTGAGTCATTACCATGAACACACACATACATACAACATACTTAAACATTTAGATTTGCTAGCGTCGATAAGTAGACGTTTAGTCCTATCAAATTATGGTGCCTTTCATCCAATACCTGTCAACACAATTCATAATATTAAAAGAAAGCCAGTCACACAGAGTAAACCAATATCTAACTAAACTACAAAAATTCCAAATTGATAAGTAGCGATACACGAAGAAAAAAGGCGGAAACAGAAAATAGAAAAAAAATCAATGAACAACAAGAACAAACAAGCTAATAATACAACTGAATAAACTTTCAAAAATATCTTTGCTACATAAGAAAAAAAATTGTGCATTAACACTTACCAACACCGAGACAGCGCTAAGAATCTGCAAATGGAAAAAAATATAGATTATTATTACTATTAATAATGTAAAACACCACAGTAAAATTGTGGGTCACAAGGTGGGAGTGTTTAGAAAATTTTCCTCAAGTCTGTAATTTACGAATCATTTTTCAAAAATTTTGATATCAACAAAATCTTCGTTCCACATCTGAACTACTCTAAGTTTTTCTTTCACGTTTCTACGACGGAAATTGAATTTTGAATGTTGTAAATAGTCTCTACGTTAAGTAGAGACCAACTGCCACCAGAGCACCCACGTGAGTATAATATAGAAAGAGATTGTTCACTATAAGGCCTCACCGGACGCAGGAAGCCTTGAGGTACAGTCATGATTTGGGTGGGACAGCAACGTCAGAGTGACACATGGCCACACCAGAAACTCAACCCTCCCACGCGTCACTCTTAGTAATCGAAGCTATACTTCTGTGCAAATATGACATTATCAAGTTTAGGTAGGAAATTGCCTTTAATCGAAAACCTAAGTGTTAAACTTGATGATAGACTACGTATGACCCAACGGTCTTTTGATTCTTTGTTCGCAATACTAGAAGTCAATCTCACAAAACTAACCACGAACTATAGACAACCCATCTCCTGAAGAGGGACTTGTAGTAATAATTTTAAGGGCAGTGGATAAAAATTGGATTTCAATATTTTATTATTACAAATCTAACTGCAAACACGGTTACTTCCTGAAAAAAACTTAGCAAAACCAAGGAATCTGAATTAAATTAATTACAAATTATATAAAACTAAATAATTGCCTGCAATATGTTGAAATATAACGATTTACCGGTATCTAAAAAATAAAGTAGTTCAATGGAAAATATTACATAAAAGAAAGTAACACAAGAGAAAAAAATCAGTTTTGCTTAGACATGCATTGTTAACATTAATGAAGAAAGTACAAAATTACCACGAATATTTCATAAGTCAGTGATGCTGTACTGAGATTTTGTATAGTTATCAAGTCTATGCAGCTGAACAGGGATTATTTGTGAGTGGATGATAGTTGGTTCCTCTAAGTTTACGTAGTGTTTGGGAGTTGATCCCACAAAGCTCTCCTCAGAAACACCTCTCCAATTAATTCTTTTGTAGCCATTATGGCCATACACAACCTACTGAACAGGTAACATATCGGCAACTGATAGAATATGGAATTTAGGCCAAAAGCCAAGCACTGGGACATATGAGGTCATTCATCACTGAAAGGAACATTGACAGTAAGAGGGTTTGAAAGGTGTGACAGGGGAAAACCTGGAAGCAGCTGCACTATGAAAAAATTGCTTGAGAAGGTGGAAAATCAGATGGAAGAAAATATAAACAGAGGTACAGTAAAAGGAATGAAAGAGGTTGCAGCTAGGGGTCGAAGGGATGCTGCAAAAACCATTAAGTAATGCCTACAGTTCACCACGTGAGGTGCACTGATGGCAGTACCCCCCTACACTGATTGGCAGGAACTACAGAGGGTCAAGCCTTCCCGCTCGTCCGGTGTGGCTACCCACACAAGAGATGTTTCAAACTGCCATGCGAACCTCTTTCCTTCACGCCTGCCGCGTCCAGCGTGGCTGCACCCTAAGAGAGAGACTCAGCTTCCCACTGAGGAATAATAGGTCAGACACACTCAAGATTCTTTCAGGAATTAAGACCATCAGTGTAGGTTGCCAATGAACCTAATTCATTATACATGACAATGATTTATTTGCATTAGTTCTAAGGAGGCACACCACATGGTATTAATATAGTCTCCATGAATGGCAACAGAATGAATCACTTTGTACCCATTACACATAAGAAGTCATAAGGTTCCAGTCATTAGCTGGAACTGATATCACAACTGATAAGAGAAAGATCCAGTAGATATTAATCAAATTTTACAACAAATGACTATTATTTATGAAGCACCTCTTCATTTGTATGTTCCATATTACTGAAAAGAGGGGCTCTCAATTTTGGTGAACCTTCAATAATAATCAATGAGCTGAAATCCAGGTTTACTAAGTAACCATTACGAGCTAAGTTGACAAAATGAAGATGGAACACCGAATACTGGTAAGTATAATACAGAACTGGCTTATTCATATAGATTAAAATGAGTGAATGCTATTTATTACAGTAATTATAAGGAAAATGGACACTGAGAATGTAAAAATGCTGTGATCTATAAAGAGATCGTGAAGACCAGGATATCATATTAATTTTTTTACAACAGAGAAAGGTCTCAGAATGACTTGCCTTACTTTCCTAGAACTCCATGTATGTATGTATGTATGTATGTATGCATGTATGAATGTATGTATGTATTACAAAGCCTTCCTAAGCCTTGTCTCTGAAAGAAATTGTAATGTAAACCTCTCTTTGAATCTCTCTTGTCCTTTCCAATTGGCTGCCTTTGAAATTAATCCCTGCAGGAATGCAGCAGTGCCCCATGATTCAGACTTTGGATGGGGCTTATAGGGAAAAGGAGAAAGTGGAGAGTAGAGCATGTTGGGAAGAGAGAGCAAAAGTGAGGTTATAAAATGAGAGGATACAATGAATGATCGACCTTAGAACATTGCTAGCTGCCAAGCGTTAGCTCCTCTTTCCCCCCCCCCCCCCTTGCTCTCCCTTCCATCTGGGGACCCCCACATGTTCATTGACTGCCCATAGTGCTTGCCCCTGATAATCAATTCGGAAAAAACAAGACCATGGATGTCCAGGTGTTGGTAATAAGAGTAATTTCTTTCTTTCCAAAGTGACTTTCCCTTTATTAGTTCAGCATGGCAGTTCCTATTTCTAGTTACCGTAATGCAGTTCCCCATTGCTACCATCAGTGCTGTAAATAATTTCCCCTTTTGATACTAATAGGGATATTAAATCTAATTGTGATATTCCCACCTGGACTAGTGTCAGCTACATTGGGAAGTAACGTTGTTGTTTCATGTTAGACATCCCTTAGTTAATTAAACAATGCAGTATACTTTTCTGTATAATCTCCCAGTAAACATTGATGTGAAATGATAAGAGAGAATCGTGTTTAACGTTCCCCATGTTTCTCTTGCCTTAGTACTGATCCTAGAATGCAATCTCTTTCCCGACTCAAATTTCTTGCCTATTTGGTGAGAGGAAATTTGGAATCCTTTTGAAGTGGCGCCAGGACTATTCAGCAAACCTGTGCGCAAAACTTATTTCTATGCCTGGATCATTTCCCAGCCATGTGTCCCGGTTGTCCTGCAATCAAGCACCTTCCATTAATTTCTGGACCCATTCAAGTCCCTGCCACCCATCCTATTATTCTAGGCTAGTGCTACTATTGTTTTATCCCTGAGAAAATGGCCAACAATGCAGCACTGGAGGAGGTTATAGCCTTCACTGTAGCTGGAAAGGCAATGGGGCTGGAGGGCACAAAACTGGTAAATTGGGTGAACAATGAGACTATGGAAGCAGCCCAAGAGAGAGCACAAGAGAAAAGAGAAGCTGCTGAGAGAGCATTCCAGGCAGCCGAAAGGGAGAAAAACAGAGAAACCCAAGAGAGAAGAGAAGCTGCAGAGAGCACATCAACTGGCTATGGCAGCCCAGATTGCCACTCTGTCACCCTGAGTGCGATGCCCCCTGCACCCCCTCCTTCACATTCTCACCTCCACAGCATGGGAACCCTCATTAGGCCTTGGGACGATAGTGAGCCTGAAACTTGGCTCAATCATGTTGAGCAAGTTTCTGGGCACTTCAATCCTACCCCTCAGGCAGTGGCCCTCCTTGGCCAGCATCTCACTGGCAAAGGGCATACTGCATTCGAGGCCCTCCCCCAACAAGCGACAAGACCTTGCTCTCGTCCGAGTGGCAATACTTAGGGCTTATGAGCTGACCCCAGACTAGTGGAAGCAGAAGTGGAGGAGCATGCCCAAGGAGGCTAACCAAACATGGACAGAGTGGATAGCCAAAAAGACACCAGCAATCAGGAGGTAGACAAAGGGCTACAAAGCAACATCACTTTAGGAAGTCTTAGATCTCTTTCAGTTGGAGGATTAACTGTCCTATGTCCCCCCTGATCTTCCCACCCTTTTAGTGGACAAGGTTCCCAAAATCATTTTGGAGTGCTGTAGACTGATGGACGCCTACGACGACAACATTTTTTCCAAGGCAAGTTCCCCCTGTTGGCTCAGCAGCGCAGTTTCTATTTCTGGTTACCGTACAGCAGTTCCTCATTGCTACCATCGATGCTGTAAATAATTCCCCTTGTGATCTTAGAATGCAATTTCTTTGCAGATGCAAATATCTTGCCTAGTTGTGAGAGGAAATTTGGAATCCCTTGGAAGATGCGCTTGGACTATTCACCAACCCACTGTGCGCAAACCTTATTTCTGTGCCTGGATCATTTCCCAGCTGTGTCCCAGTTGACCTGCAATCAATCACCTTCCATTAATTTCTGGACCCATTCAAGTCCTTGTCACTGTTTAGGTGTAAATTGCTACTCAGGTAATTTAAAGTAAATATAGTTCAGTTGAACTAAATCTCTAGAGTTTTATATAAATTTATCTCTCCATTGATACTGGCCTTCAACCGTAGATTGTTTGTTATGGTTCTGTTCTCTTGCAAACAAGGCCTTTTAGGAATGCCAGAAAGTCACTTCCACAGTTTTCAGACACTTAGAACGAAATTTTTTTTAACTATCATATATATATATATATATATATAGATATATATATATATATATATATAGAGTGTGTATTAATAGTACCTCAGTGACAGAGCATTTTGGATTCTCTGCAAGTCACTATGGGGTGAAGTTACTAGTCCTATGACCTTCTCTTCGGCCCCAACATCCTAACTTGAAACTGAGTGGACCTGGGGGGAGGGGAGTGGGTAGTTCAGGAGCAACCCACTGAGCTAGCAAACATGAGCCAAACGATACAAGACTCTCTCTCTCTCTCTCTCTCTCTCTCTCTCTCTCGTTCTCTCTCTCCCTCTCTCTATCTCTCTCTCGCTCTCTCTCTAATCCATATTAGCACTCCTCCGAGTCTCATTGGCTACAACCACAGCCTCCATGTTTAGCCGCCAAGTTCTGTTAAGGAGGTCTTTCCGTTGTCAAATTTCGTTAGGGGGGTAAATTTAAGGTTCGAATCTGCGCGATCGTTAACAACACAAACTTTCATCGCAAATATGGAACGAAGATATCTCAAGGTAATGATGGAGGACCCTCGTCTTTTAAAAGGGGTGAGACGAGACGAGACACTAATGCTTCCCACTGGATTAAGAGAAGTGTCTCAGACTAACGAGATCTGGCACATAACCTAATGGATAGAGTGAGAGACGGAGAGGAATTATTTATTAGTGTAATTTATAACAATTTTTGCGTCTTAATCTACAACAATATTCACAAATTAAATCATCTGTACAAATATACATATACAGATGTATATCTATATCTATATCTATATCTACATATCTATATATCGATATCTATATCTATATCTATATATCTATATATCTATATATTATATATATATATATATATTGCCCTACTGAAAGGGATAGAAAGAAAATTAAATATAAGGTGCAATGGACTTAGTTGCGAAGAACTGATTAAAATGTTCAACAAACGGCCGCGGGTGTTGAGGAAAAGCTTCAAGATATTAGCAACAAAGGCGAGAACGCAAGTGCGCAAGTTGACCTAGCTGTTGGTCGAGAGTGATGTGATCGTGACGTCAGAAAAATGCGATTATGCATGTCTGTTTGTGTGCCAAACCGGAGTGTTCATGGAACCTTCTTGAACAATTTAATATGATTGTATGTGTGAACACCAGGGCTCCTTAGAGTGTAATATAATGAGACAGCAAGCGAAAAGCGGCTATTCTAGATTAGAAACTCTTGAGTGATCCGTGGAGGGAGGCCGTAAAGAAGAGCACAGAAGATCCATCCTGAAAGGTAATAGTGATAAAAGACTGTTAAACAATTGAACATTTTACAGATGCCCCGAGAGAAGTCGAAGTGCAGTGAAAAAATTTTCTTTTTCTCCCTTGTCAATTATGCTTTTATATTATCTAATTTTTGTTGTGTGCTTGTTCATTTTTTATTTAATTTCTGATAATTGTAGTTTCTTTCCTTAGATGAATTAGAATGTCGCCAAATAAAATGAACTCTCTGACTGACACTTCTATCTTTTAGGTTTTGGGGAAATAGAAATAGTGATTGAACTGATGTATTTTAGTGGAGAGGTGGTGTGTGGCATTTTAATTGAGATGATTATTCTAGGAGTAATTGCATTCCGCGCTTTTGGTTTCCAATTCATTTTCCTTTTGTTTTTTTATCATGTTAGTTTTGGGGAAATAAACGGTCTATTTTTGTATCCCGGAGTTTGGTTTTAGACTAGATCTAATAACTTGATTTTCTATCTTCTTCAAATTTCTTTTCATCATTATTATAGATTCTCACTGAAGTCCGATTTTCACGTAAAGGACCCGGAAGTATAGTGTTTCTGGACTTTCAAAAGAATTATACGCCAAAGAATGGCATTTCTTCGAAAAAATTTATATGCTTCAAACCTTGTCTATTCAGTCTTATACTCTAACACATAATGTAAGTCTCTCTCTCTCTCTCTCTCTCTCTCTCTCTCTCTCTCTCTCTCTCTCTCTCTCTCTCTCTCTCTCTCGAATATTATCAAAATTTCCTGTACTTTCAAAAATTTTTAATTAAAGTAAGATGGGTTACAAAGTTTTCAAATTATATAAAAGATTGCTGAGTTATATTTGACAGTCAATTAATAAACTCATCAACGAACTTACAAATGGAAAATGCAGACAGCTGAATTTTTTACTGAAGTCACCTGAAACCATACTTAGTTCAACGAAGTAAAGTTTACCAGAGTTATCAGTGAGCTCGCTGAGTAATCCAAGATGACGATGGCCGCCGGTTATAGGAAAAAGTTTCTGAACTAATGACTGTAAACATATGTTATATTCTTTTTTAAATGGCTAGGAGAGATCAATTTCTGATGTTATTTCTAAGATGTGTAAAAGATTTGGCCATAGTTAGCTCTTTAAAAAAATAGTAGCTTCCCCAAATTCAGCATTGTGTGCTCTTACATTTCTGTCCAGTCCAAATAACCCTATTTATCATATGGTATTGTTTGTCTAACAGTTTATGACTTTATTTTCAATTATTATTAATAAGCCTTTTTTTTCTTATAGGCAGGATCTGACTACTGGAAGACAAGATGCTTGAGAAGTGTGTTTTCTGCAGCCAGCCAATTGACTCTGATCGTGGTACGGTGGATCAAAAGGGATTAAATAAGGTCGTGTCAATCAGCAGTGAATTGAAGGATGGATTGGACCCCCTGCTAGCAAACAGACCACTTCCACTTCCTATACATGAGAGATGCAGGCAGAATTATCTCTTGCCTAATAATATTAAGAAAAGGAAAAGAGAATCATACAGTTCAAGTGAAAGGTCGGAGTAAAAGGCGCCTAGTCGCAGGTCTCAGACAGGCGAATTTGACATAAGGAAAACAACCTCTAGAGAAGCGTGATAAAATACATGAATCAGCAACTAAGTTACTAAGGACTTTGTCTTCACCATACAAGAGAAATGCATAGAACGTTCTGATACATGAGGCAATGATGTACATGCGTGTATTCAAAACACAGATACTGTTGCTGTTGAGGTGAAATACCACCATGCATATTGGATTAGTTTTCATCAGGGCCGAGAGTCTTTGCAGAATCCCAGTTGTCGTCCCAAAAGGTCGGTCGATCAGGAGTTCTTAGATGAAAATATGATCACCAGTTCACTGCGACAGAATTGGAGGGACTGCTGAAACACTGTTCTGGAGATGGTGAAGTGTATACCTACACAGCAAAGCAGCTGAAGTCAAAAGGACAAGAAAGGTACACTCTCTCTCTCAAGTTGCAAGAACTAGTGCTTAATTGCCAATCAAAGAGCTTGGCCTTCTTCAAAATGTTCAGTGGGTCCGTCGATTAAAAGATCAGCACTTCTGTCCTCCCATATGGAATCTGCCCTGCTTTGTTCTCAACTTGCTTTCACTGCAAGGATAAATTTTGTGCCTTTCCTTCCGCTGTTCAGTTCCTTGACTTAATCAACCCTTACCCCCCATCCGTCCCCTCCTCCAAATCCTACGCCCTGTTTTAGGGGTGAAAATCTTTCTAATCCATTCGGATTTAATTCCTATATCCTCATTTCCAGTCGAAACCAGTGCTCGTTTTTTACTGTTTTCTGGTTTAATGAATACAAAATTCATCACCTGTGATGTAACGCAATAATTTCTTATAATTTTCCTCAACCTAAACTTGAAACTCAAATGATTTAATGGGAAAAAATAGGTCAGATATCAACTAATGCCATACGAACTGATCATTTGGTTTCAAATAAATATTTCTATCGTATTAACATTATGCTACAGTTCGATCCTCGAAAAAATATGTAAGTTGCACTTGAGTCTTTCTTATTTAAAGTTCTAAACCTCCTGATTATGATGAGTATTTAGTGATAATCCAGGAGATTCACTAGACTTGGCATTTGGTTTATCATTTCCCAATAACTTTGGTTAAAAGCAAACGAAATCTTATCAGTTTTTTGGTGGAATCCGCCTTTGAAAACTACTGGCCGAATAATAATAATAATAATAATAATAATAATAATAATAATAATAATAATAATAATAATACCATGAGCATTAAACGCTTACGAAAAGTAAAGACAGATTTCCGATTATTGGTCTAACGTCCAAAATGGTTCCTTTCCCTGACATTTTCTCTTAAAAGCGTCTTTTCTTGTCATCTCTTTTTAGAAAGTATAATCTTTTGAAAGTGGGACGTCATCCCTGGTCCTCCCATAAACGCTCTTTGACGAAGCTTTTATTTTCACAAAGAAATACCTTCATCCCCTTCAACACTGGCCGAGGGAAAGTGAATAATCTCTTTGATCTATTGCAAATACAATACATAAAGACGAATTACTTTTGTTGTCATATCCGTCGGAGGAACAAAAACTGTGTAACACAATATAGATTTTCTTTTGCTCTCTGAATTCAAAGGCAGTCTTTCGAGGGAAAACCGAATGGTTTTTTCCGTGATAATTATGGACAGAAAATTCAAATTGCCGAGATCAAAGTGGTTATCGGGGAAGCTCTCCGAGACACGACAATGGTCGTGAAAGCTGCTTTGTCAGACGTCCTGTGGGACCTTATTACGGGGTCATTGTATCTGCATGAATCCATGGCAAGGACTTTTGAGACTTGCTTTGTGGAGGATCATCCTACAGTCATGCATAATGGAGGAACCGAGCTGCTGGAAAAAGCCTGGAATAGAGAACGATACCTGGAAGTCACCAACAAAGATGGCGAGAAACAGTTTCTTCCTTTCCCATTTGTGTCTTGTTGCTGCATCAAGACACAAAAAAACCTTTGGGCCTCGATTACGGTCATTTGATTACGAGGTCGTAATTGAACGTTGCATTGCAGCTTGTTTGGTTCTGAGGGAGTTCGAAATACCTATGAGGCAAAACACAGCAAATAAAAAATAAAATAATAAATTCTCTCTCTTCAACAAGAGATTGCTTTTAAGTTGGCCAATTAAACCGAACCCCATTAAATGGGGAAGATCATAAATGTTTCCTTTATTAAAAGGAGAAGGCACAGGGAAACTTCAATTTCAGATTTAATAACCTACTTCATTTAGGATGCAAAAGCTAATAAGATTCTCGGAAAACGGCGATGAATTTCAATTACTTTATATTGCAGGATAAGTAAATTTAAATGCCTTCAATTGCGAGTATAAAGGTTATCGAACGTTTAAAAAAAAGTTAAATGAATCTGAATTCTTTGACGTATAGGACATGGGGACTATTCCATATTTTAGCATCAAAAAGGAGGATTTTGAGGGAAATGTAAGGCGCTATCTGAAAAGAATAGATAACGTTTGCCTCGTTTTTTTTATCAGTTTCCAGATAGCGTTAGATTCAACATTACTTCAGCAATAATCAGGTACAGTCTCTCTTTTTCTCTCTCTTACTCTGTCTTTACTTTCCAACAATGCCGTCTTTATTTTTTTTATACAGAGTAAATTTCTATAGTTTATTTTTGAGGAATTAGTAGCTAAACCCTGATTCACACTTTCGCTATAAAATATTATTAGAATGCTCTGTTTTCTGCATGGCACAATGAATTGAAATATGGCAATTTATCTATTTAATGATTCTTAATTTTGGGGGCATCAATCTTGCTTTAATCAAGGAAAGTGTATGTTCATACGACATTCTTGTTTTGTTTTTACTTTATTCAAGGATAATGTTACTTCAAGTCGCATTCCTTTTCGAAAACAACGCAGATCGCTACAGCAGATCTCTGCTATCGTCCCCTGATTGCTACACGGTAGTCCGACGCTTTGTTTCCGGCATCGAATTCTGCTGTCTGCTATTGGCTGCTTACTCGCTGCCCCAAGACAGTTGCTGGAGTTGATGGTTGCTCTGATAGCAGAGAGTCCTGAGCGTGCAGTCAACCAAAAATCAACATCCCACTGCAACCCACTGGCACCACTGGTATAAAACACCATAGGACTCCTAACAGCATCCACATACTAGCATACAAGCTGCTGCCTTTGCTCATCAGAGTAATGGAAGGCAGATCACATTAAATTGGGTCCCAAGTCACATAGGTATCCTAGGAATTGCCGAGGCTGATCAACTTGCAAAAAGCACTCTGCAACACGATAGCATCAGGATCACCATAATCAGTCTCTCATGCAAATAAAACTAAATTTTCAGGTACTGCCAGAATGAAGTGCACAGTGAAATTCGTCAAGCATTTCTCCAAGGATCCAGGTCTGCAAAATGGTATGTAGAAAACACCAATCTACAAAGTCTTTCCCTTTCCAGAAATACTTCCAGATCACTCTCTGTCATCATCAGCCGGCTACAACTAGGATACCTGTGCACCTGGCAGTTGATCAGTGCTGAAAACGGAGCATGCAAGTACTGTGAACAGGTAATAGATCAACCATTAGACCATTACCTATTACACTGTCCCGAGACTTTTCCTCTTAGGCAGAATTTCACAGAAGTCCCTTCAACTAGCACAAAATTAGTGACACACATAATTGAAAACTTTGAAACACTGTCAACTTTCCTCTGCTCTTACCCACCACCCAGGTGAACAAAATCTGCCCCAGTTAAAAAATCACCACAGTCATCCCTTCCTGAACTCATACTCCATTTTTCTCATCAATCACTTAAGTACTTTTCATCGAACTAGTCCTTGATAGCATACAGCCATCTAAAGTATAAGCAAAGCATCTCATACATTCGCTATTCTTTACTAGCACTCGCCTCCTCTCTTCCCTTATCCTTCCTTTTCTGTCCCCTTCTGCTGGCATCTCAACGGGCGGTACACAGAAGGGAACAAGGACCCCCATGAAATTTTATTCCCATAATATTTCTCCAACTTCAATTTTATATCTTCATTCCCAGGCCCTCCTACTTACTGGGACTCACTGCTATGACTCTTTCTCTCCCACTACTTCCTTTCACATCTATCTGCCTACCTGCCTAACAGCATCAGTCCAAGTCCAGCCTTCGCCTGGAAGATGACCAACAGAGCCTGAGTCGAAAAGTTGTGAAAAAATAAAAAGAAAGAAGAAGAAAGAGCAAGAAATAGCAAGAATGAGAGAGAGAAAAACAAGATTGACGTATTTCTCATGCAGAATAATAACTGTCCCTTGAATCCACCGTTTTTGACATGTCCTCCAATGGCACATTGCTTGCCAGTCTAAGCAATACTGAAAAATTAACAATAAGGAGACTTGAGAAAGTCTTGTATAAAATTAACGCAACTGAATCAGCCATTATTTTTAACAGAAGTTGTTTAAAAAAAAGGTCTACTTCCCAACAAAATGGTGAATAATGGGCGGAAATATGAATACCAGTGATCTGCACATTCAAATCAATCCTAAAGTCTAGGACGATATCACAGGAGACGACCTTGAAGCAGATCACCTGGCGTTATGTGGGGAACGATCTGTTTATTGCATTTGACAACATCTTCGAGGGTTGCGAGAGAAGAGAGAGAGAGAGAGAGAGAAAGAGGATGGATGGTTAATGAATGATTGCTTGTTGGTAATTTCTGGGTTGTCTGCTAGTGCGGTTGCCGTGTAAGTCAGTCAGTCAGTCAGTCAGTCTTGGATCAGTGTCTGTACTGGACAGTATAGTCGACAGCGGTCTTGAAAGATAGCATTGGATGGCTAGTGGTATTGTGTGTTTTTTTAAACTGTTGTTTGAGTTGTTGGTAATGTATGCTTAGAGTTGTTGTGCCTGTGTTGCTGAAGTTGTTGCGCTTGTGTGTTAGAGGGTTGTTTAGCTTGTGAGTTCTTGAGTTCTGTCGTGTTGTAGATAAGTTGTTTGAGTTGTGAGTTGTTGATTGGTGTTTTTGTTTTTCGTGTTGTTGTAGGTGGTTGTGTTGACTTGTCATGTTTTTTTTTATGTTGTTAGTGATTGTTTATGCAGTGGTCTTTTGTTGTGTTGTTGTCGAGTTGTTGTATGGTTGTATTCCTTGTCTGTTTGTTTGTGTATAGATTTACGGCAGTTGCTGGTGTCTCAGCAACCTCATGCAGCAGACAGCACAGCTTCTTGCCCTGATTGTGTCAGGTTTCCTAGTGAGTACAAGTGTTTGTGTTTTGTGTGTTCTGTGTCTGCCCTGCACGTAATTAGTAACATAAAGGGGAAAGTATGGCTTGGAGAATTATTTGTCGACCATGTTCAATAAAGTAAATGTGGGGAGAGCTTGTTGCTTTTTTTTTTTCCTTGTGATTCTGCCACATTATTTTGGCGCCCAACATGGGGCTGCTGGTGTGGCAGCTGCAGGACGGTTGGTGTAGTGGGTTGTGTGATTGGTGAAGGGATAACTGAAGTGGAGAGGTTGAAGGAGAAGTTGAGGTTGTCAGAAGAGGCGAAAGAGCATTTTGAAGTAGAGAATAAGAGGTTAAGGGTAGAGTGTGAGGAACTGAAGAGCGAGTTAGAGGAGTTGGGAGGGATGCTGAGGTTTACAAAAGTGGAAATGAAAGAGGAAGTGAAAGAATTTGAAGAGAGAATGGTTGGGAAAATGGACAAAAAGTTCGGAGTGATGACGAATGATGTGCAAGAGATGATAAAGGAGATGTTGAAAGGATTTTCTGGAGAGGGAGCGGTTGGGGGGGGGGGGAGGGGGGCATCTGGTTCTTGTGGAGGCTGGGCCAGGAGCGATTAAGAAAGTGAAAGAACAAGTGGATGAAAATGTGAGAGAGGAAAGTGATGTGGTTGTGGTAAATGAGGCGAAGAAAGAGAAGGTACAGAATAGGGATAAATCAGAGCTGAAGGGTAAGAAGGGAGTTGAGAGTAAGGAAAGGGCTAAAGGGAAGAAGATTAGTAAGGATGGTGGGCAAGATACGAAGAGAATGAATGAAGATGAGAAGAGTTGAGAGTAAGGTACAGCTGTGATGAGAGAGTGATTTAGATAGTGGTAAGTGGGAATTAGTAAGCAGGAAGAATAAGAGTAAGAAAGGTATGACCAAAAGTATGGATGTGAGTATGGAGGTAGATTCGTTTTGTTCGGAAGAGGGTAAGAAAGGTCAGGATGGAAGTCGCAAAAGTGAGAGTGAGAGTTAGAATGAAGTACGAAAGGCTGTGTATATGAGAGAGGTACCCTGATGTGCACGATACAAGGAATATGGTAGTAGGGATACAGGGGACTTTTTTAAGGAATATGAGAAGTATTGTGTGGCTAAGTATGGGGATAACAAGAGAGTTTGGGCAAGATAGTTGGGTAGCTTTCTGACGGGATTTTTGTTGAGTATGTATGAGGTAATGATGAGTGTAGGGAATGTGCCGTATGAGTGTGTGAAAGCCAGGATTGTGGAACAGGCAAAGAGGATAAAGAGTAGCATTAGATATAAGAGAAAACATGATTTTAAAGAGTCAAGAATGAATGTTGTCGAGTCGTTGTCAATGTATGTGTGCAGGTTGAAACATTAGCTAGGAAACAGTTTGGGGATGAAGGGATAAATGAGTTTAAAGAGTTAGTGTGAAAGTTATTGGCGACTGTACCAGAGAGCATATAAGAGTTTAAGAATCTAAAATGTAAGGAGAAAATGAGATGAACGAACGAAAGGTTGACATGGAACAACATTTTAGAAATAGCAGAAGATTATGAGTTAGATAGGGGTATGGAAGAAAGTAAAAGTGTTAGCGTTAGGACTGAAGTGTGTAACAGAGTTTAGGAGTTATAGGGAAGCAGTTTTGGAAGGGCCAAGGCGAATGGTAGAACGAGTGGTTGATAGGAGTGTGAGAGCAAGTAACATAAGTGTAGTAAAACCTAAGAGAGATCGGAGTCCAAGCATTGGAATAGTAGGGTCAGTTAGTCATGAACGAGAACAGCAGTGTTACAGATGTGGAAAGCCAGGACACATGAAGAATGAATGTCGGTGGGCGTTAGAAGCATGCTTTGGGTGTGGGCAAATGGGGCATTTATTGAGTGAGTGTAAAAAAGATAGGGATATTAAGTGTTACAGGTGTGGACAGGTAGGGCACATAGCGAGTGGATGTCAGGATACCCATGTGAATGGGCAGAAGAGGATGAGTCAGGCTGGGAATTCAAGAAACTAGGTGTCAAGGGGATTCAGTTGGGTGGGTCTTCTAGTGTTCGACAGTATGTTCAGGAGAATGCGATGGGTGAATGGTTGAGGGTGAATAAGTATGAGTCGAGTGTCAGTGAACAAATGGTTCTGGGAGATCGACAATTAGTGTTGGTTGAGTATGGAAGAAAGAA
>NC_087214.1:54353345-54387978 GCF_015104395.2 Macrobrachium nipponense | reverse complement strand
CTCCCTTCCTCTCGTCCAGGCATGGAAGATAGAAGAAGAAACGATGGTATATATTAATCCCCATAAAAAGTGGGCAGACTTTATGTTGCTAGGTGTCGCTACCATCGTTGATGGCAAGGGAAATGTACCTTTTATTAATGTGAGTATTAGTAGGTTAGAATTAAGTAATGAGTCTCTTTGTAATTTAGAAGTGTGCTCCCTTGCAGAGGCCGATAACGCAGTAGCGGCCTTGACTACACAGAGTCAAGATCGTGATGAATATTGGCTTAGAAAATGATTGCAAACTGCTGTCAAAGCAACGCCTTTGAATTACTGCAGTTGTATATGAAACACAGTGAGAGAATATCAAGAAGTGATAGCGATAGGAGAAGAGCCCCCCTGGAAGAATTAATAAGTTACCTTTTAAAAACGAGATGGGAGACCATCCCCTATTGTACTAATCCTTATAGAACTCCTTCATGCCATGAACAAGTAACAGGGGAAATGATATGGCAGTTGCAAGAGAAGGGTATTATTCAAGGAAGTGAGTCTCCCTGGGTTTCTCCAATCGTTTTAGTCAAGATATGGGATGGCTCTTTCAGGTTGTGTGTTGATTATAGATGATTGAATGCCATTACAAAAAATAATGCCTATCCATTGCCCTCGATTGAAGAGCTTTTGCTTAAAGTAAGGGAGAGTAAATTTTTCACCATGCTGGACATTAAGTCTGGCTACTAACAAATCCCCCTATATTGTGAGAGTAAACAGAAAACGGCGTTTATAGTGAATAACCGGCTATATGAATTTAATTTCCTTCCCTTTGGGTTAAAGAATGCTCCGGCTCTTTTTTCACGAGCAATGATGTCAATTTTAGCTTTCATAATAGGCCTTAGAGTTTTTGTATATTTAGACGATATCATTGTAATTGGTGCTACTGCAGAGGAACATAGAGCTAACTTGATAGAAGCTTAGAAGCATTAAGGCGCCATGGTATGAAAATAGATTTAGAGATGTAAATTTTTCCAGGCCTAAGTAGAGTTTTTGGAGCACCTAGTAACATCTGAAGGCCTGAAGCCTTGTGCTGATAAAGTTGTAGCAATGAAAGAATTTCCATGACCAAACCTTGCGAAGGAAGTAGCCAGCTTCCTCGGACTCATGGGTTATCATTGGAAGTTCATTAGGAACTTAGGAAAGATAGCGAGGCCGTTAGATGCATTGAGGAAGCAACCTGATTTCCAATTGGGGGAAAAAGAGGAAGATGCTTTTCAGAAATTAAATGATGCCCTGATGAGCGACGAACTCTTGGCTTATCCGAGGATAGATTGACCTTTTTTTAGTGACTACCGATGCGAGTGATATTGCCTTCGGAGTAATCTCTCAGATTAACGATGAAGGTAATGAAAGACCAGTTTGTTTTGTATCACGCACAATAAAAGGGGCAGAGAAAAATTATAGTACCTTCCATCGAGAGGTTTTAGTGGTGTTATGGTCGCTGAAGAGACACCACTATTTTTTATTGGGACAGAAAATAAAGATTTTCACAGATTACCAACTGTTAACATACCTACTTAAGAAGATTGAAATTACAAATCGCCAGCTTGTTGGATCGAGCAAATTTTAGAGTTTGATATTGTAAAGATCGAGCATATTCCTGGGAAAAGTAATAAGGTGGCGGGTACTCTCTTCAGAAACATCATAAGTGTAATTATTCATGCTGCAAAACACAAGGAAGACCGACGAAAGAAACCTCGTGACATTGATGGCACAGGCAATGCCGGCACTAGTGCCAGCAACGTTACGACAAATCCAAACAATGACAGTAAATCAAATCGTAAACACGACGCATAGGAAATGAGAATCTTGCAAGCACTCACAGGTGAGTGGGAGTGGGAGGGGCGGCAGTTGGTTGAATGCAGGTGGAACTCCGTCTAGGGGATTCCAGAAGAAATGCCCGCATAATGAAAAAGTGGTTGATTTTTGTGGCTGGAGTGTGCGAGAGTTGGTTGAAAGTCAGGGGTCTGAAGCCTGGATTAGCCAGATGTAGGCCTGTGTGTGAGTTGAGAGCAATGAGTTCCCGAGTTTTGTGCTTTTGTCAAAAGACGTGTTCTTCATTGAAGAAGATTATGAGAAAAGGGCCGGTGATATCCGAGCCAAGTTATCCTTTCTCGAGCTTTAGTAGAGAAAACCATACAAGTGATTCATGTTAGCTCTATGCTGGACATGTAGGCATAGAAAAATCTCTTCGAGGGGCCTGCAAACACTTCTTTTGGGTTGGCATGCATAGAGATATAACTAGATTTGTAAAAAAAACTGTCACGTGTAACACAATGAAAAAGCACTGACATGTGATTCTAAAGGCCCAATTGTGGCTTGTGGTGCCAGTTAACCCTTAAACGCTGGAGCGGTAAAAAAAAAAATGTCTCCCGTGTGCCGGAAGTGTTTCAGAGTGAGAGCGGAAGCGGAAATTTTTTTTTTTTCAAAAAATCACAGCGCGCTTAGTTTTTAAGATTAAGAGTTCATTTTTGGCTCCTTTTTTTGCCATTGGCTGAAGTTTAGTATGCAACCATCAGAAATGAAAAAAATTATCATTATCATATATAAATAATGCGATATATGATAGTGCAAAAACGAAATTTCATATATAATTGAATTCAAATCGCGCTGTGCGCAAAACGGTTAAAGGTAACGAGTTACTTTTTTTTTTCGTTGTAATGTACACTAAATTGCGATCATTTTGGTATATAACACATTGTAAAACAATAAAAGCAACACAGAGAAAATATTATCACAAAATAATGCATGAATTCGTAACGCACGTACGTAAACAAATATTTTGTTCAAAAATTCACCATAAATCTAAATATTGTCCTAGAGACTTCCAATTTCTTTCAAAATGAAGAAAAATGATTGAATATTACTATACTGTAAGAATATTAGCTTACAAATGCAGTTTTCGACCATATCTGACTAGGTAAAGTTGACCGAATGTAGAATTTTTTATATATATATTTTTTTATATGCAATTATTTCGGAAATAAGAAAAGCTACAACCTTCAAATACTTTTCGTTTTATTCTACATGAAATTGCGCACATTTTCATATATAAAACTCTATGAAATGCCTAATATGAAATGGAGCAAATATTCCGAGAATGGAACATACGCATTTCGGAGATTTGTGGCGGAGAATCCGCGCGCGGAGGGAAGGAAAGATTTTTTTTTAAATTCACCATAAATCTAAATATTGTGCTAGAGACTTCGAATTTGTTTCAAGATGAAGATAAATGACTGAATATTACTAGACTGTAAGAGTTTTAGCTTACAATTGCGTTTTTCGACTATTTCGGTAGAGTCAAAGTTGACCGAACGTGGTTTTTTTTCTATTTATCGTGATTTATATGCAAATATTTAAAAAATGCAGAAAAGCTATACAACCTTCAATTATTTTTTGTTGTATGTTTTACAATGATAATTGCGGCACATTTTTCATATATAAAACTTTTATGTAACGGCTAATTAAAAATGGTGCAAATATTACCATAATCGCACGTATGATTTTTTTCGGAAGAGTTACCGCGCGGACGTAAAGAAAATGTTATTTTTTTCATAAATTCACCATAAATCACAATATTGTGCCAGAGACTTCCAATTTGTTGCAAATGAAGGTAAATGCTTGAATATTACTAGAATATAAGCAGTTTAGCTTACAATTGCGTTTTTTGACCATTTCGGTAGAGTCAAAGTTGACCGAAGGTTGAAAATTTGTCACTTATCATTTTTAATATGAAAATATTTCAAAATTGATAAAAGCTACAACCATGGGTTGTTTTTAGTTGTATTGTGCATGAAATTGCGCACATTTTCATATATAAAACTTTATGTAACGGCTAATTTAAAATGGTGCAAACATTACCACAATCGCATGTATGATTTTTTCGGAAGAGTTACCGCGCGGACGTAAGGAAAATGTTTATTCATAAATTCACCATAAATCGAAATATTGTGCTAGAGACTTCCAATTAGTTGCAAAATTAATTTAAATGATTGAATATTACTAAAATATTAGCGTTTTAGCTTACAATTGCGTTTTTCGACCATTTCGATAGAGTCAAAGTTGACCGAAGGTTGAAATTTTGGCACTTATCGTTATTTATATGAAAATATCTCAAAATAAAAGCTACAATCATGAATATTTTTTTGTTGTATTCTTCATAAAAATGCGCACATTTTCATATATAATACTCCATGTAACGGCTAATTTAAAATGGTACAAAAATTATGTCAAAGTGACGAAATAATTTCCGAGATGTGTCACAGATACTTTTTAGTGCGGCAAGAAAGAAATTCGCGCTTGCGCGCCTGCGTAACGATTGTAAATAAAACAATACCTTGATCCGTGAACTCCCAGCATCCCCCAAGGCGCGTGATTCAAGAGTTTTTGGCTGGTAGGCCTAAAAGTATTTTTCCGCGAATTTTTAAAAAAACTTTTGTATGTCGACGTAAAATACGTCCAGTCGGCACCCGAGAGACAAAAAATGTCGACGTAAAATATGTCCAGTCGGCGTTTAAGGGTTAAGTGGGACAGAGTGCATATGGATGCAGTAGGACCACTACCTACAGTGCAAGGACAACCTAGATATATTTGTGTTTGTGGCATACACGTTTCACACGTGTATGAGATGGAAGACAAGTCGGGAAAAGAAGTGACTAGAGCATTGCATTCCCTTGTAAACCGGTTCGGGTGTCCTAGAATACTAGTCTCGGACAACGGCTGTGACTGCGTAAATGAGATAATTCGCGAATTGGCTACATGCGACAAAAGCACTACCCAGTTCCCATTGTCGAGGAGGGTTGATGCCGACTCCAAAACAACGAATACCTGAACGCCACAGGGATTTGTAGGTGAGAAGTGGCGTTAACTTACGTCTCTCTCGTGGTAGCTGAGTAGTTACAGAAACTTCACTGTATGTCCTGATTTCTGGGTGCCTAGGTTCGCGCCCGGGAGCTAACGAAATTATTATAAACTAAAAATCCCCCTTCAGTTAACATATATAAAAATATATTAATTCTGAGATAGAGCGAATTAGATATTAAAGGACATTTGCAGGTTAATGCATACACACACACACACACACACACACACACACACACACACACACACACACACACACACACACACACATATATATATAATATATACTATTATATATATATATATATATAGATATATATAATGTATGTATGTATATATTATATATGTATGTATGTGTTTTGTACTATTTATGTACGGACACCTATTGTATTTTGCGTGACTTATTCGTTTTGAGTTAAAGAGTCCGGATAGATTACTTACCATTTCCGTTCGGAATTATTTTGAGACTAACAAACAGGATTGATTGAGAGAGAGAGAGAGAGAGAGAGAGAGAGAGAGAGAGAGAGAGAGAGAGAGAGAGAGAGAATTATAATCCTTAATCATGCATTTTAATTACTAATCTCCTCTTTTACATCACGCCTTTTAATATATCTATCATTCTTTCCTCTTTGTCTTTCTTGCAAAGTTTTGAACGAGACGATAAAGTACCGCTGAACAGAGTTTCACTTTCCTCGTCAAGCGTCAGGCACAAGTTCCGTCCTAACTTTCAACAAACAACAAACTACCGAGTTCGGGCGAAGCTCCGGACCAAACACAGGAATTGTAATTTCGCCAATATCCCAGTTTCATCTGTACTATATATATATATATATATATATATATCTATATATATTATATATAATATATATATATTATATGATATATATATAATTATATATATAGATATATATATATATATATATATATATACAAACATTCAAGCCACAAATAATATTTAATATCTAATTCACTATTCCTCGGGAGTAGTGATAATGCTGAAGAATAACGGATTCGAGTGTGATTCCATAAATGGAAATCGGTCAGTATATTCAACTTCCAGCAGATGCTCTGCTTTTGGAACACTGACGGGCCAATATGTCTGTCTACAAACCTTGTCCTCATCACAGAATGCAAATGGAAACTATCTCCCTTCATTTCAACAGACATGAAACCGACAATCTGGAAATGCTGACGGCTGCAATCAGGTCTCGGGGGATCTCCATGGCAGACGAGTTACGTAGTTTATTGAAAGACTGAGATACGAGAACCCAAGTTTTATGTTATGCAGCTCAGGTGAATATCAAGTACAGTATTTTTTAGGATTTTGGTTGTTTAGCTTTAGAAACTTCTAAACACACACACAAAAGAAAAGATGGCTTATGGAGTGTCGTTTCATAATTGCTATAAACTATTGTGACCAACAACCACCATTAAGGTATTATGCTCTTTAATTACTTCTGAGGTCTTTAGGGACTGAATTTCTCTTTTCATTACCCTTCTATCTGCCCACATCCCCCCCAAACTGCCAACATCTACCTCCCCCCCCCTTGCCCCCACCTTTGCCCCCCCCCCCCCTCTCCTCGCTCTCCTCTCTCTCTCTCTCTCTCTCGCTCTCTCTCTCTCCTCTCTCTATCTCCTTCTCTCCTCCTATGAAGACGATGTATCGCACAAGAACTATAACTGATTCACTTAAGTAGATTCTCGGATGAGCCTTATTCTTACGAGACGTTTGTTTGGTGGCTGCTGATTGGCTGGTACCGGGAGGTAGGCAGCCCCCAGCCAATCAGCGGCCGCCAAACTAACGTCTCGTAGGCATAGGGCTCAACCAAGAATCTACCTTAAGTGAATCAGGTATAGTTAATGATCAGTTGAAAGTCAATGACTGATTAACCAATACACGAAAATCTTTTCTGTTATTTACCTTTTGGCAAAGATCTGTTATCACTGGCAGGAGAACTGAGGGAAATTTTTTACTTATGAAACCAGTGTTCATCCTGTACATGATACCGAAAATATATTGCTGGAATCCGTCTTTGACCCTTGTAGTCCAAAGCAGAGCTCAGTCCAAGAATTACGGTCCACGTATTCGCACTTTTAAGTTGCACGAGTCATTCTTAACCTTTCTTTCACTTCTGCCCAAACTTCTGCGCTTGCTGCACTGGGTGGCTGTGTTGGTCTAACGTGCTCCCTTTTAAATATGATAGATTTGCGGTATGCATCTGATTTATCTTAAAAATCAAGTTTGGTTACTCTACACTGTGTTGTAACCATGTAACTTTGCTTTCAAACTTCTTGCGTGTTTCCTTGCTTGCGGGCAAACACATGCGTTCTGAACAGGTACTGATTTTTATGTATTTCGTACAGAAGCTAATTGGAGAGAAAATAATGTTTAATAGATAATTTTCTCAATGAAGTCTTACTTTCAAATTTGGAGGACATTACTGATGTCATCCAACTAATGCATTGGGTATATTTTATGAAGTTTAGGCTGTCTAGCCAAGCTCTGAGACAGTCTAGTCTAGGCCATTCAGTTCTCAAGATAGTGCAGAGAGGTAGCGAGTGTGGCTGGACTGGTAGAATACGAGATCGGGAAAATAAAAAGAGATGAAGTGCGATGATCCAAAGGTGGAACTGGGAGTAAACCCATCATTTGTACTAGGTTGAAGTTAAGAGAGTTTGGGCAGCAAGACTGCAAAAAGAAAGCAAGAATGAAGGTAAAGCAAAATGGTAATTTTCCATCTTTTCATGTTGAATCTTTATAAGTATTCTGGTGATTGCTGTTAAATTTACTACCTTCTTTCTTGTTTTATCTTGAATGGTTTTAACTTACAGAGACACAATTTTACTTTTTCAGTTTTTACTGGTAATACTGAGCTGAATTATGACCTCGTAACTCATTTTACCGTGAAGGAAATATTTTCCTTAGGCAGAGACCCAGTTACACCTGGAACAAAATCCTTGGCCTCTAATGGTATGCCTTCAAGTATGCTTGATTGTCTCTCTGAAACTATTGCTTGTGGAAAACATTCTGAGGCAGATTTCTTGAATACAGAATTGAATATCTTAACTTTTTTATACGACCGCAGCATATGAGTATGATAGCTCAGTTGAATGTAGAGCAGCTGCTCATTTTGATTATAATTATTTTTTTTTTTAATTGGGAAATTTGTAGTCTATAGGAACCCCTGTAGTATTGCCTCTCTCTATATGCACCCGGAAAGTGAAGTTCTAAGTTAATCCAAATATGTTAGAGGTTAATTTCCTTAATGAGTTGTAGCGGAGATTGTGTCCTACACGTTTTTCTAATTTCGAGGAGATGCCAAACTTTATTTCAAATGGTCAGTTAAAACTGTAGTATTTTCAGCTATAGAATGGCCGACACTAGGTAAAAATCGGCTGTCTGTCTGTCTGTCTGTCTGTGTCTCTACCATGAACACTCACACATACATACAACATACGTAAACATTTAGATTTGCTAGCGTCGATAAGTAGATGTTTAGTCCCATCAAACTATGGTGCCTTAACATCCAATACCTGTCAACACAATTCATAATATTAAAAGAAAGCCAGTCACACAGAGTAAACCAATATCTAACTAAACTACAAAAATTCTAAATTGATAAGTAGCGATACACGAAGAAAAAAGGCGGAAACAGAAAATAAAAAATTTTCAATGAATAACAAGAACAAACAAGCTAATAATACAACTGAGTAACTTTCAAAAATGTCTTTGCTACATAAGAAAAAAAATCCTGCATTAACACTTACCAACGCCAAGACAGCACAGCATCTGGAAATGGAAAAAAAAAAATATAGATTATTATTATTAATGTAAAACACCGCAGTAAAATTGTGGGTCACAACGAGGTGGGAGTCTGTAGAAAATTTTCTTCAAGTCTGTATTTTACGAGTCATTTTTCTAAAACTTTGATATCAACAAAATCTTCGTTCAACATCTGAACTACTATAATACAGAAGGATATTGTTCACTATAAGGCCTCACCGGACGCGGGAAGCCTTGAGGTACAGTCACGACTTGGGTGGGAGAGCAGCGTCAGAGTGACACATGTCCACACCAGAAACACAACCCTCCCACGCGTCACTCTTAATAATCGAAGCTATACTTCTGTGCAAATATGACATTGTCAAGTTTGGGT
Source organism: Macrobrachium nipponense (assembly GCF_015104395.2). Taxonomy (NCBI): domain Eukaryota; kingdom Metazoa; phylum Arthropoda; class Malacostraca; order Decapoda; family Palaemonidae; genus Macrobrachium; species Macrobrachium nipponense. Next base: position 54,378,931 of record NC_087214.1, on the reverse strand, counting down.
AGGAAATTGCCTTTAATCAAAAACCTCAGTGTTAAAATTGATGATAGAGTATGTATGACCCAACGGTTTTTTTTATTCTTTGCTCGCAATACTAGAAGTCAATCTCACAAAACGAACGACGAACTATACACAACCCATCTTTCCCAAAGAGAGACTAGTAGCAATAATTTTAAGGGAAGTGGAACAAAATATGGATTTTAACTTAGAAAAAACAAAGGCATCAGAATTAATTGTAAATTATATAAAATTAAAAAAATAACTGCCTGCATTATGTGTGTTGAATAAAGCGATATCCGGTATTTAAAAAATAAAGTAACACAAGGAAAAATCAGTTTTGCTTATACGTGCATTGTTAACATTAATGAAAGAAGTACAAAGTGCCACGAATATTTCATAAAACAGTGACGCTGTGCTGAGAATTTGTATAGTTATCAAGTCTATGCAGCTGAACAGGGCTTATATGAGAGTGCATAATAGTTGGCTCCTTTACGTTTACGTAGGGAGGGCCACGGGTTCTGTTCTACTTCATCCACTTCTTTGCAAAAAAGAGTTTGTATCTTTGTGGAGTGGATCCCACAAAGCTCTCCTCCGTAACACCTTCCCGATAAATTCTTCTGTAGCCATTATGGCCACACACGACCGACTGAACAAGTAACACTTCGGCAACTGATAGAATGTGGAATTTAGGCCAAAGGCAAAGCGGTGGGACTTATGAGGTCATTCAGCGCTGAAAGGAAAACTGTCAGTAAGAAGATTTGAAAGGTGTGACAGGAAGAAAACCTGAAAGCAGCTGCACTATGAAAAAATTGCTTGAGATGGTGGAAAATCAGATGGAAGAGAGAAAATATAAACAGAGGTACAGTAAAAGGAATGAAAGAGGTTGCACCTAGGGGCCGAAGGGATGCTGCAAAGTCCCTTAAGTAATGCCTACAGTGCACCACGTGAGGTGTACTAACAGCATTACCCCCCTACACTGATGGAAAATGGTGTTGTTGTGGGTGAAGATGCTAGGAACCACCGCAGTATTTTAAAACATGTTACATCGCCTGGCAGCAACTATAGAGGGTCGAGCCTTCCCACTTGTCCGGTGTGGTTACCCACATAAGAGATGTTTCAAATTGCAACCTTCACGCTTGCCGCGTCCGGTGTGGCTGCACCCTATGAGAGACTCTCAGCTTCCCACTAAGGAATAATAGGTCAGAGACACTCAAGAAACTTCCAGGAATTAAGACCATCAGTGTAGGTTGCCAATGAACCTAATTCATTATCACATGACAATGATATATTTGCATTAGTTCTAAGGAGGCACACCACATGGTATTAATATAGTCTCCATGAATGGCAACAGAATGAATCACTTTGTATCCATTACACATCAGAAGTCATAATGTTCCAGTCATTCACTGGAACTGATATCACTAATAAAAGAACTGACAGGAGAAAGATCATGAAGATATTAATCAAATTTTACAACAAATGACTATTATTTATGAAGCACCTCTTCATTTGTATGTTCCATATTACTGAAAAGAGGGGCTCTCAATTTTGGTGAATGATGCACCTTCAACAATAATCAATGAGCTGAAATCCAGGTTTACTAAGTAACCATGCCAAGCTAAATAGACGAGATGTAGATGGAACACCAAATACTGGTAAGTATAATACAAAACTGGCTTATTCATATAGATTAAAATGAGTGAATGCTATTTATTATGGTAATTACAAGGAAAATGGACACTGAGGTTTACTGATAGCTCCAAAGAGCTTAGAGAATGTAAAATGCTGTGATCTGTAAAGAGATCGTGAAGACCAGGATTTCATAATTTTTTTACAACTGAGAAAGGTCTCAGAATGACTTGCCTTATTTTCCTAGAACTCCATCTATGTATGTATGTATGAATGCATGCATGAATGTATGTATGTATGTATTACAAAGCCTGCCTAAGCCTTGTCTCTGAAAGAAATTGTAATGTAAACCTCTTTGAATCTCCCTTGTCCTTTCCAATTGGCTGCCTTTGAAATTAATATCTGCAGGAATGCAGCAGTGCCCCATGATTCAGACTTTGGATGGGGCTTATAGGGAAAAGGAGAAAGTGGAGAGTAGAGCATGTTGGGAAGAGAGAGCAAAAGTGAGGTTATAAAATGAGAGGAGACAATGAATGATCGACCTTAGAACATTGCTAGCTGCCAAGCGTTCGCTCCTCTCCCCCCTTGCTGTCCCTTCCATCTGGGGACCCCCACCTGTTCATTGACTGCCCATAGTGCTTGCTCCTGATCATCAATTCGGAAGAAACAAAACCATGGATGCCCAGGTATTGGTAATAGAGTAATTTTATTTTCCAAGGTGACTTTCCCCTTATTAGCTCAGCATCGCATTTCCTATTTCTAGTTACCGTAATGCAGTTCCCCATTGCTACCATCAGTGCTGTATATAATTTCCCTTTTTGATACTAATAGCGATATTAAATCTAATTGTGATATTCCCACCTAGACTAGTGTCAGCTACATCGGGAAGTAACGTTGTTGTTTCATGTTAAACATCCCCTAGTTAATTAAACAATGCAGTATACTTTTCTGTATAATCTCCCAGTCTTTCTATGTCCCTGTGAGTGAACGTTGATGTGAAATAAGAGAGAATCATGTTTAACGTCCCCCATGTTTCTCTTGCCTTAGTACTGATCCTAGAATGTAATCTCTTTGCCGACTCAAATATCTTGCCTAGTTGTGAGAGGAAATTTGGAATCCTTCGGAAGTGGCGCCAGGACTATTCAGCAACCCGCTGTGCACAAACCTTACTTCTGTGCCTGGATCATTTCCCAGCCATGTGTCCTGGTTGACCTGCAATCAACTACCTTCCATTAATTTCTGGACCCATTCAAGTCCCTATCACCCATTTTTATCATTCCAGGCTAGTGCCTGTGTACACATACCCAAATTCCCAGGCTAGTGCTACTAGCATTTTATCCCTGAGAAAATGGCCAGCAGTGCAGCACTGGAGAAGGTTATAGCCTTCACTGAAGCTGGAAAGGCAGTGGGGCTGGAGGGCACAAAACTGGTAAATTGGGTGAACAATGAGATGATGGAAGCAGCCCAAGAGAGAGCACAAGAGAAAAGAGAAGCTGCTGGGAGAGCATTCCAGGCAGCCGAAAGGGAGAAAAACAGAGAAGCCCAAGAAAGAAGAGAAGCTGCAGAGAGAGCACATCAACTTGCTATGGCAGCCCAGAGTGCCACTCTGGCACCCATGAGTGCGATGCCCCCTGCACCCCCTCCTTCACATTCTCACCTCCACAGCAGGGGAACCCTCATTAGGGCCTGGGAAGATAGTGAGCCTGAAACCTGGCTCAATCATGTTGAGCAAGTTTCCGGGAACTTCAATCCTACCCCTCAGGCAGTGGCCCTCCTTGGTAAGCATCTCGCTGGCAAAGGGCATACTGCATTCGAGGCCCTTCCCCTCAACGAGCGGCAAGACCTTGCTCTCGTCCGAGTGGCAATACTTAGGGCTTATGAGCTGACCCCAGACTAGTGGAAGCAGAAGTGGAGGAGCATGCCCAAGGAGGCTAACCAAACATGGACAGAGTGGATAGCCAAAAAGACACCAGCACTCAGGAGGTGGACAAAGGCCTACAAAGCAACATCACTTTAGCTAGTCTTAGATCCCTTTCAGTTGGAGGAATAACTGTCCTATGTCCCCCCTGATCTTGCCACCCTTTTAGTGGACAAGGTTCCCAAAACCATTTTGGAGAGCTGTAGACTGATAGACGCCTACGACAACATCATATTTTCCAAGGCAAGTTCCCCCTGTTGGCTCAGCAGGGCAGTTTCTATTTCTGGTTACCTTACTGCAGTTCCCCATTGCTACCTTCGATGCGGTAAATAATTCCCCTTGTGATCTTAGGATGCAATTTCTTTGCAGATGCAAATATCTTGCCTAGTTGTGAGAGGAAATTTGGAATCCCTTGGAAGCGGCGCTAGGACTATTCACCAACCCACTGTGCGCAAACCTTATTTCTGTGCCTGTATCATTTCCCAGCCATGTGTCCCAGTTGACCTGCAATCAATCACCTTCCATTAATTTCTGGACCCATTCAACTCCTTGTCACTGTTTAGGTGTAAATTGCTACTCAGGTAATTTAAAGTAAATATAGTTCAGTTGAACTAAATCTCTAGAGTTTTACATAAATTTATTTCTCCATTGATACTGGCCTTCAACCGTGGATCGTTTCTTATGGTTCTGTTCTCTTGCAAACAAGGCCTTTTAGGAATGCCAGAAAGTCACTTCCACAGTTTTCAGACACTTAGAACAAAATTTTTTTTAACTAAATATATCTATATCTATCATAGTATAATAGAATATAGATATAGATACTATGATAGATATAGTATAGATATAGATATGGATATATCTATATAGATATAGATATAGATATAGATATAGATATAGATATAGATATAGATATGGATATATCTATATATAGATATAGATATAGATATATACGTATAGTTTGTATTAATAGTACCTCAGTGACACAGCGTTTGGATTCTCTGCAAGTCACTATGGGGTGAAGTTACTAGTCCTATGACCTTCTCTTCGGCCCCAACATCCTAACTTGAAACTGAGTGGACCTGGGGGGAGGGGAGTGGGTACTTCATGAGCAACCCACTGAGCTAGCAAACATGAGCCAAACGATACAAGACTGGGTCTCTCTCTCTCCCTCCCGCGCTCCTCCGAGTCTCATTAGCTACAACCACTGCCTCCGTGTTTAGCAGCCAAGTTCTGTTAAGGAGGTCTCTCCGTTGCCAAATTTCGTTGGGGGGATAAATTTAAGGTTTGAATCTGCGCGATCGTTCACAACACAAACTTTCATCACAAATATGGAACGAAGATATCTCAAGGTAATGATGGAGGACCCTCGTCTTTTAAAAGGGGTGAGACGAGACAAGACACTAATGCTTCCCACTGGATTAAGAGAAGTGTCTGAGACTAACGAGATCTGGCACATAACCTAATGATAGAGTGAGAGAGAGAGGAATTATTTATTAGTGTAATGTATAAAAATTTTTGCGCCCTAATCTACAACAATATTCACAAATTAAATCATCTGTACAAATATACATATACAGATCTTTATCTATATCTATATCTATATATCTATATCTAATATATATCTAATTATATATATATATATAATATAATATATAGATATAATAATATATATATATATATATATATAATATATATACACTGCCCTACTGATAGAAATTTAAATATAGGGTGCAATGGACTTAGTTGCGAACTGATTAGAATGTTCGACAAACGGCCGCGGGGGTTGAGGAAAAGCTTCAAGATATTAGCGAATACTTTGGGTGGATGAACGACACCCACCGACGAAGGCGAGAACGCGAGTGCGCAAGTTGACCTAGAGTTGGTCGAGAGGGATGTGATCGTGACGTCAGAAAAATGCGATTATGCATGTCTGTTTGTGTGCCAAATCGGAAATGTTCGTGGAACCTTCTTGAACAATTTAATATGTTTGTATGTGTGACAATAGGGCTCCTTATGGTGTAATATAATGAGACAGGAAGCGAAAAGCGATTATTCTATATTAGAAACTCTTGAGTGATCCGTGGAGGGAGGCCGTAAAGAAGAGCACAGAAGATCCATCCTGAAAGGTAATAGTGATAAAAGACTGTTAAACAATTGAACATTTTACAGATGCCCCGAGAGAAGTCGAAGTGCAGTGAAAAAAATTTTCTTTTTCTCCCTTGTCAATTATGCTTTTATATTATCTAATTTTTGTTGTGTGCTTGTTCATTTTTTATCTAATTTCTGATAATTGTAGTTTCTTTCCTTGAATGAATTATAATGTCGCCAAATAAAATGAACTCTCTGACTGACACTTCTATCTTTTAGGTTTTAGGGAAATAGAAATAGTGATTGAACTGATGTATTTGAGTGGAGAGGTGGTGTGTGGCATTTTAATTGAGATGATTATTCTAGGAGTAATTGCATTCCGCGCTTTTGGTTTCCAATTCATTTTCCTTTTGTTTTTTTTAGTATCCCGGAGTTTGGTTTTAGACTAGATCTAATAACTTGATTTAGCTACAGAGATGCCAGTTCGTGGAGGACGCTCGACGTAGGTCACGTTGCCAGACGGTGTTTTTTTCTTTTATTAGTCAAGGTCAAATCAGACCTTGTAAAACACACACACACACACACACACACACACACACACATATATATATATATATATATATATATATATATATATATATATATAGATATATATATATAGATATAGTAGAGAGAGAGAGAGAGAGAGAGAGAGACTCAATGCTATGGAGATTAGGATGTTAAAAAGACTTGTGTATAACTGAATCACAAATATTAACTAACTCTATTTTTCTTTTCTATCCTCTTCAAATTTCTTTTCATCATTATTAGAGATTCTCACTGAAGTCCGATTTTCACGTAAAGGACCCGGAAGTATAGTGTTTCTGGACTCTCATTTCTTTAAAAAAATGTATATGCTTCAAACCTTGTCTATTCAGTCTTATACTCTAACACATAATGTAAGTCTCTCTCTTCTCTCTCTCTCTCTCTCTCTCTCTCTCTCTCTCTCTCTCTCTCTCTCTTCGAATATTATCAAAATTTACTATATTATCAAAAATGGATAACTAAAGTAAGATGGTTTACAAAGTTTTCATATTATATAGAAAATTGCCGAGTTATATTTGACAGTCAATTAATAAACTCATCAACGAACTTACAAATGGCAAATATCTTACAACATGGGAAAAATGCAGAAAGCTGAATTTTTTACTGAAGTCACCTGAAACCATACTTAGTTCGATGGAGTAAAGTTTACAAAAGTTATCAGTGAGCTCACTGTGTAATCCAAGATGACGATGGCCGCCGGTTATAGGAAAAAGTTTCTGAACTAATGACTGTAAACATGTGTTATATTCTTTTTTAAATGGCTAGGAGAGATCAATTTCTGATGTTATTTCTAAGATGTGTAAAAGATTCGGCCATATTTAGCTCTTTAAAAATATTGTAACTTTCTTAAATTCAGCATTGTGTGCTCTTACATTTCTTTCCAGTTCAAATAACCGTATTTATCATCTAGTATTGTTTGTCCAACAGTTTATGACTTTATTTTCAACTATTATTAATAAGCATTTTTTTTTCTTATATGCAGGATCTGACTACTGGAAGACAAGATGCCTGAGAAGTGTGTTTTCTGCAACCAGCCAATTGACTCTGATCGTGGTACAGTGGATCAAAAGGGATTAAAAAAGGTCGTGTCAATCAAAAGTGAATTGAAGGATGGATTGGACCACCTGCTAGCAAACAGACCACTTCCACTTCCTATACACGAGAGATGCAGGCAGAATTATCTCTTGCCTAATAATATTAAGAAAAGGAAAAGAGAATCATACAGTTCAAGTGAAAGGTCGGAGTACAAGGCGCCTAGTCGCAGGTCTCAGACAGGCGAATTTGTCATAAAGACTGTGTGTATTGTGGAAAGTGTTTTGATTATGCTACGACAGAGATGCGTGATAAAATACATGAATCAGCAACTAAGTTACTAAGGACTTTGTCTTCACCATACAAGAGAAATGCATAGAACGTTCTGATATATGAGGCAATGATGTACATGCGTGTATTCAAAACACTGAGATACTGTTGCTGTTGAGGTGAAATACGACCATGCATATTGGATTAGTTTTCATCAGGGCCGAGAGTCTTTGCAGAATCCCAGTTGTCGTCCCAAAAGGTCGGTCGATCAGGAGTTCTCAGATGAAAATATGATCACCAGTTCACTCCGACAGAATTGGCGGGACTGCTGAAAGACTGCTCTGGAGATGGTGAAGTGTATACCTACACAGCAAAGCAGCTGAAGTCAAAAGGACAAGAAAGGTATACATTTTCTGTCCTGTCGCAAGAAATAGTGTTTAATTGCCAATCAAAGAGTTTGGCCTTCTTGAAAATGTTCAGTGGGTCCGTCGATGAAAAGAACAGCACGTCTGTCCTCCCATATGGAATCTGCCCTGCTTTGTTCTCAACTTGCTTTCACTGCAAGGCTAAATTTTGTGCCTTTCCTTCCGCTGTTCAGTTCCTTGACTTAATCAACCCTTACCCTCCATCCGTCCCCTCCTCCAAATCCTACGCCCTGTTTTTGGGGTGAAAATCTTCCTAATCCATTCGGATTTAATTCCTATATCCTCATTTCCAGTCGAAACCAGTGCTCGTTTTTAACTGTTTTCTGGTTTAATGAATACAAAATTCATCACCTGTGATGTAACGCAATAATTTCTTATAATTTTCGTCAACCTAAACTTAAAACTCAAACGATTTAAAGGGGAAAAATAGGTCAGATGTTAACTAATGCCATACGGACTGATCATTTGGTTTCAAAAAAATATTTCTATCGCATTAACATTATGCTACAGTTCAATCCTCGAAAAAATATGTAATTTGCACTTGAGTCTTTCTTATTTGAAGTTCTAAAGATCCTGATTATGACGAGATTAGTGAAAACCCACGAGATTCACTAGTTTGGTTTATCATTTTCCAATAACTTTGGCTGAAAGCAAACGAACTCTCATCATAGTTTTTTGGTGGAATCCGCCTTTGAAAACTACTGGCCGAATAATAATAATAATTAATAATAATAATAATAATAATAATAATAATAATAATAATAATAATAATAATAATAATAATACCATGAGCATTCAGCGTTTAAAAAAACTAAAGAAAGATATCCGTTTATTGGTTTAACGTCCAAAATGGTTTCTTTTCCTGGCAATTTCTCTTAAAAGCGTCTCTTTTCTTCTCATCTCTTTTTATAAAGTATAATCTTTTGAAAGTGGGACGTCATCCCTGGTCCTCCCATAAACGCTTTTTGATGAAGCTTTTATTTTCACAAAGAAATACCTTCATTTTGATCTATTGCAAATACATTACATAAAGACGAATTACTTTTGTTGTCATATTCGTCGGAGGAACAAAAACTATGTAACACAATATAGATTTTCTTTTGCTCTCTGAATTCAAAGGCAGTCTTTCGAGGGAAGACCGAATGGTTTTTTCCGTGATAATTATGGACAGAAAATTCAAATTCCCGAGATCAAAGTGGTTATTGGGGAAGCTCTCCGAGACACGACAATGGTCGTGAAAGCTGCTTTGTCAGACGTCCTGTGGGATCTTATTACGGGGTCATTGTATCTGCATGAATCCATGGCAAGGACTTTTGAGACCTGCTTTGTGGAGGATCATCCTACAGTCATACATAATGGAGGAACCGAGCTGCTGGAAAAAAGCCTGGAATAGAGAACGATGCCTGGAAATCACCAACAAAGATGGCGAGAAACAGTTTCTTCTTTTCCCATCTGTGTCTTGTCGCTGCATCAGTAAAAAAAAAAAAAAAAAAAAAAAAAAAAAAAAAAAACATTGGGCCTCGATTACGGTCATTTGATTACGAGGTCGTAATTGAACCTTTGCATTGCAGGCTTGTTTGGTTCTGAGGGAGTTCGAAATACCTATGAGGCAAAACACAGCAAAGCAAAAATGAAATAGATTCTCTCTCTTCATCAAGAGATTGCTTTTAAGTTGGCCAATTAAACCGAACCCCATTAAATGGGGAAGATCATAAATGTTTCCTTTATTAAAAGGAGAAGGCACAGGGGAACTTCAATTTCAGATTCAATAACCTACTTCATTTAGGAAGCAAAAGCTAATAAGGTTCTCGGAAACGGCGATGTATTTCAATTACTTTATATTGCAGGAGAACTAATGTATATCTTGTAATATGAATAACGGAAGAGAAGTAAATTTAAATGCTTTCAGTTACGGGTATAAAGGTTGTCGAACGTTTAAAAAAATGTTAAATGAATCTGAATTCTTTGACATATATGACATGGGAACTATTCCACATTTTAGCACCGAAAAGGAGGATTTTGAGGGAAATGTAAGGCGCTATCTGAAAAGAATAGATAACGTTTGCCTTGTTTTTAAAATTGTTTGTATCAGTTTCCAGATAGCGTTAGGGTCAGCATTACTTCAACAATAATCAGGTAAGGTTTCTCTCTCTCTCTCTCTTACTCTGTCTTTACTTTCCAACAATGCCGTCTTTATTTTTTTATACAGAGTAAATTTCTATAGTTTATTTTTGAGGAATTAGTAGCTAAACCCTGATTCACACTTTCGCTATCAAATGTTATCAAAATGTTCTGTTTTTGCATGGCACAATGAATTGAAATATTGAAATTTATCTATTTAATGATACTTAATTTTGGGGGGTATCAATTTTACTTTAACCAAGGAAAGTATATATTCATATGACATTCTTGTTTTGTTTTTACTTTATTCAAGGATAATGTTACTTCAAGTCGCATTCCTTTTCGAAAACAAAGCAGATCGCTACAACAGATATTTGCAATCGTCCCCTGATTGCTACACGGGTAGCTCAAGGCTTTGTTTCCAGCAGCCATCGAATTTTGCTGTCTGCTATTGGCTGCTTACTCGCTGCCTCAAGACAGTTGCTGGAGTTGATGGTTTCTCTGACAGCAGAGAGTCCTGAGCGCGCAGTCAACCAAAAATCACCATCCCGCTGCTACCCACGGGCACCACTGGTATAAAACACCATAGGACTCCTAACATCATCCACATACTAGCATACGAGCAGCTGCCTTTGCTCATCAGAGTAATTCCTAGGAAATGACGAGGCTGATCAACTTGCAAAAAGCACTGCTAGTGCGGTTGCCGTGTAAGTCAGTCAGTCAGTCTTGGATCAGTGTCTGTACTGGACAGTATAGTCGACAACGGTCTTGAAAGATAGCATTGGATGGTTAGTTGTATTGTGTGTTTTTTGAAGCTGTTGTTTGAGTTGTTGGTATTGTATGCTTAGAGTTGTTGTGCCTGTGTTGCTGAAGTTGTTGCGCTTTTGTGTTGGAGGTTTGTTACACTTGTCAGTTCTGTCATGTTGTAGATGAGTTGTTTGAGTTGTGAGTTGTTGAGTGTTGTTGTTGGTGAGTTGTTGTGGTTTCTTGGTGTTGTTGTATGTGGTTGTGTTGACTTATCGTGTTGTTTTTTTATGTTGTTAGCAATTGTTTGTGCAGTGGTCTTTGTTGTGTTGTTGTTAAGTTGTTGTATGGTTGTAGTCCTTGTTTGTTTGTTTGTGTATTGATTTACGGCAGTTGTTGGTGTCTCAGCGACCTCGTCCAGCAGACAGCACAGCTTTTCACCCTGATTGTGTCAGGTTTCCTGGGTGAGTTCATGTGTTTGTGTTTTGTGTGTTCTGTGTCTTCCTGAACAATTGTCCTGCACGCAATAGTAACCTGACGGGGAAAGTGTGGCTGGGGGAACTATTTGTTAGTCGTGTTCAATAAAGTAAATCCGGGAGATCTTGTTGCTTTTGGTTATTTTGCTTGTGATTCCGCCACATTATTTGGGCACCCAACGTTGGGCTGCTGGTGTGGCAGTTGCAGGACGGTTGGTGTGGTGGGTTGTGTGATTGGTGAAGGAAAATAGTATGGAAGGGGTAACTGACGTGGAGAGGTAGAAGAAGTTGAGGTTGTCAGAAGAGGCGAAAGAGCATTTGGAAGTAGAGAATAAGAGGTTAAGGTTAAAGTGTGAGGATCTGAAGAGCGAGTTAGAGGAGTTGAGAGGGATGCTGTGGTGTACAAAAGGGGAATTGAAAGAGGAAGTGAAAGAATTTGAAGAGGGAATGGTTTGGGAAATGGACGAAAAGTTCGGAGTGATGATGAATGATGGGCAAGAGATGATAAAGGAGATGATGAAAGGGTTTTTTTGGAGAGGGAACGGTCGGATGGGGGCATCCTGGTTCTTGTGATGGGCCAGCAGCGATTAAGGAAGGGAAAGAACAAGTGGATGAAAGTGTGAGTGAGGAAAGTGATGTGGTTGTGGTAAATGAGGAGAAGAAAGAGAAAGTACAGAATAGTGATAAATCAGAGCAGAAGGGTAAGAAGGGAGTTGAGAGTAAGGAAAGGGCTAAAGGGAAGAAGATTAGTAAGGATGGTAGGCAAGATACGAAGAGAATGAATGAAGATGAGAAAAGTTGAGAGTAAGGTACAGCTGTGATGAGAGAGTGATTTAGATAGTGGTAAGTGGGAATTAGTAAGCAGGAAGAATAAGAGTAAGAAAGGTATGACCAAAAGTATGGATGTGAGTATGAAGGTAGATTCGTTTTGTTAGGAAGAGGGTAAGAAAGGTCAGGATGGAAGTCGCAAAAGTGAGAGTGAGAGTTAGAATGAAGTACGAAAGGCTGTGTATATGAAAGAGGTACCCTGATGTGCACGATACAAGGAATATGGTAGTAGGGATACAGAGGACTTTTTTAAGGAATATGAGAAGTATTGTGTGGCTAAGTATGGGGATAACAAGAGAGTTTGGGCAAGATAGTTGGGTAGCTTTCTGACGGGATTTTTGTTGAGTATGTATGAGGTAATGATGAGTGTAGGGAATGTGCCGTATGAGTGTGTGAAAGCCAGGATTGTGGAACAGGCAAAGAGGATAAAGAGTAGCATTAGATATAAGAGAAAACATGATTTTAAAGAGTCAAGAATGAATGTTGTCGAGTCGTTGTCAATGTATGTGTGCAGGTTGAAACATTAGCTAGGAAAAAGTTTGGGGACGAAGGGATAAATGAGTTGAAAGAGTTAGTGTGAAAGTTATTGGCAACTGTACCAGAGTTTATGAATCTAAAACGTAAGGAGAAAATTAGATGAACAAACGAAAGGTTGACATGGAACGACATTATAGAAATAGCAGAGGATTATGAGTTAGATAGAGGTATGAAAGAAAGTAGAAGTGTTAGCGTTAGGACTGAAGTAGCTGAGTGTGTAACAGAGTTTAGGAGTTATAGGAAAGCAGTTTTGGAAGGGCCGAGGCGAATGGCAGAACGAGTGGTTGATAGGATTGTGAGAGCAAGTAACGTAAGTGTAGTATAACCTAAGAGAGATCAGAGTCCAAGCATTGGAATAGTAGGGTCAGTTAGTCATGAACAAAAACACCAGTGTTACACATATGGAAAGCCAGGACACAAGAAGAATGAATGTTGGTGGGTGTTAGGAGCGTGCTTCGGGTGTGGGGAAATGGGGCATTTAGTGAGTGAGTGTAAGAAAGATAGGGATATTAAGTGTTACAGGTGTGGACAGGTAGGGCACATAGCGAATCACTTGGGTGGGTCCTCTAGTGTGCGACTGCACGATTGGGAGAATGCGATGGGTGAATGGTTGAGGGTGAATAAGTATGAGCCAAGTGTCAGTGAACAAATGGTTCTGGGAGATCAACAGTTAGTGTAGGTTGAGTATGGAAGAAAGAAGCGTGAACGACATAATAAGAGTGTTAGTGTTAGGGTGCAAATGGTTGATAAAGCATGTAATATGGATAGTTGTGAGGGAATGAATGATACATATAGTGTGTGTGGGTTTGAACTAACAGGGGTGAGTGAGATTTCAGTGGAAGGGAACCAAGTAGGAGGGAAGTAGTTGATAGTATGGATGAACTGAGTGGTTTGGCAACAGAAATAAGGTAGATGAGATAGTGAATGGGATTTTGGAGCACAGTGGTGAGGAAGATAATGTGAGCCTGGAAGAAAGTGGTTTGGAAGAAGCGAATGGCAATGCAATTGAGAGTGTATGAGGAGCCTCGAACGAGAACCAGGGGGCCTGCCACCTAGCATCCTTGGGTATTGCGAAAGGAATTCAGTGGGGATTGTGTGTGTAAGATGTTGTCAGATGTAATGGGGAAGGTAATATGGAGGAACAATCCGTTTGTTGCATTTGGCAATATCTTCGAGGGTTGCATTAGAGAGAGAGAGAGAGAGAGTGTTTCGTGGTTGGTATCACTGTTAAGATTGTGTAGTATGTATTTGTGGTAGTGATTTTCCGAAAAGGAGAGAGAGAGAGAGAGAGTGTGTGTAATTGGTGGATGGATGGTTAACGACTGAATTGCTTGTTGGTAAGTTCTGGGTTGTCTGCTGGTGCAGTTGCCGTGTAAGTCAGTCAGTCAGTCTTGGATCAGTGTCTGTACTGGACAGTATAGTCAACAGCGGTCTTGGAAGATAGCATTGGATGGTCAGTTGAATTGTGTGTTTTTTGAAGTTGTTTGAGCTGTTGTTATTGTATGCTTAGAGTTGTTGTGCCTGTGTTGTTGAAATTGTTGTGCTTGTGTGCTGGAGGGTTGTTACACTTGTGAGTACTGTCCTGTTGTAGGTGAGTTGTTGGAGTTGTGAGTTGTTGAGTGTTGTTGTTGGTGAGTTGTGGTTTCTTGTGTTGACTTGTCGTGTTGTTGTTTTTCGATGTTGTTAGTGAATGTTTGTGCAGTGGTCTTTTGTTGTGTTGTTCTTGAGTTGTGGTATGATTGTAGCCCTTGTTTGTTTGTTTGTGTATTGATTTATGGCGGTTGTTGGCATCTCGGTGACCTCGTCCAGTAGACAGCACAGCTTCCCGCCCTGATTGTGTCAGGTTTCCTGGTGAGCACATGTGTTTGTGTTTTGTGCATTTTGTCTCTCGCTGAACCAATTGTCCTGCACGTAATTAGTAACGTAAAGAGTAAAGTGTGGCCGGGGGAACTATTTGTCCAGCGCTTTTCGATAAAGTAATTGTGGGGAGATTTTTTTTTTTTTTTTTTTTTGACTTGTGATCCCGCTACAGTGTTTTGAAGGATAGGACCACGATGAAGATGAGCCTAACAAAGGGGGAACATCACCCCCCCCCCCCCCCCCCCCCGCACACACACACTACATAGCCCGGAGAACATTATGGCCTACCTTAGACACCTCTCAGAGAAGAACCAAAAGAATGTGTTGGGAGACATCAATTGGAAGCTTGTTAGCACTAATTTCGGTAAGTTGAAATTACTGCAACCAAGAAAAGAGTAAGTCAACCTTCCTGACTACGAACCTATCCCCCCGACCACGGCACCCTACTTCGTTTGGGCCTTAATTGCCATATTATTACTAAGACTTGAAACCGGGTTATTTCTTGACTCAGTACATCATGAGAGTCGCCACCTTCCCGATACCACAGACTCACTACAACCTCGACCGCTTGCTGAAGCCCTCACGGCACATGGTGTATACACTACTAACATCCTCACCTATCACATGGAAGAAGCTGCCAAATACCTTAAGCAAATGGAAGAAATCACTGTGCACCAGGCAGCTAAAACAGCAGTCTGTCTTGATAAACCCCTTCTTTACCGAGAAGCTTAACCAAATGTAAGCATTGCATTCGCTACCGAACAGATTATTTTTGGTAATTTAATAAATAAATATAAAGTAAATGGGATATACTTTGCATGGCTAGTATAATCATTCCTCTTCTATGAACCTTTTACTGAAGTATCTACGAAGAAAGAAGACAGAAAAGAAGCACAAAAAACAAATAACAAATGGTGAAGATTTTTTACATTTTCATGCTTTTAGTCTAAGAAAAACGAATATGGTTTCTTGGGTACATCTTTTTATCACTTATAATTGTAAGAAACAACAGCGTCAGAGCATATAATACATTAGATGATTACTGCCCAGACGTGCAAGGTGAAATGACTGAGTGTTGCCATGTGATACCACGAGTTAGTGTTGCCATGTAACTCTTTTTCATCTATTTCAGAGAGAGATTTCAAATGTTTCCAAACCGAAATTACCAAGTCATAAGAGGTCTAGAACTGAGTTCCATTCATCAGCCGAATTCTTAGAAAAGATCAAGGGTGCCTTGGAGTTGGAACTATCGCCTCTCTAGACATTGAATCCTTGTTCAAAACCATTACTGTGGATGAAACGATCAATCTAACTATCGACCATGTCTATAGGGACCTCCACACCCTAGTCAAATATCCCTGAAGAGTCTACATGAGCCCTCCTTGAAATATGCAAAAAGGCGGCTCCTTTTCATTTGTAAGGGCCACATGTACAGACAAAATGACTTTGTTGCAATGGGCTTGCCTCTAGATGCGTTTGTCACCAACTTTTATATGGGTGCAGTAGAGGACAGGTTTTTTAAACCCCACATCCAAAAATCATGCACCTATGCTCATTACATTAATGATAAATGAGTGAAATAGAAATGCTCTGCCACATTGATAGAATACCACTCTGTAAACTACACAGTTGAATTCTTTAGCCGTGGTCAGCTGCCATTCCGTGACGTCCTCATCTGCTAAATTGACAACGGCCTGAAAACCTCTGTTTACAATAAGATCATCCTTGGCCTCTTGCTTTAAAGGAGACAGTGAGTGTCGTTCTAAATACAAGAACACTACCATCAAAACTTTAATAAGAGAGGTTTTAACCCATTATTTTTCTTGGCAGGGCACACAACAAGAAATAACCCACACCTCCTTAATACTTATAAACACCACACTAGTCAATAAAGATACATGTATGGCACTGGACTGGTGTTACAACAACCATGAGAGGCCTCATCCCAACCCAAAAAGAAGTGTTAGACTATACTATAAGGCGAGGATGAATTCTGAATATCTAGAAGATGAATATGCCATTAAGAAAATTATCACGGACAATGTCTTGAATCCCAACGTTGGCATGTGACAGGACCTTATCATTTATTATCATAAGAGCTGCACAAGAAACCCTGATGTTGAAAAACAATTCAGCCTCACCGATGACAGATCCTCTTTAGCAGACTAACATGTCCGAGACTTTCTCGAGAGTGCACCACAATATACTGTCCGAAATTCAGCAAGCCGTCAGCGACCAGTTAGAATATTTGCCAATTAATACAAGATGATAATGTCATACACCAGCCCCGCCATTCAGTAAGGTTACAACAGCGAGACCATTAACCTTAAGTTTTTGGCCTGAGAGGACCATTTCACCAGCCAATCAACAGCACATTCCTCCTCAGCCAATCAGTGGTCAGCGTGCAGCTGAATTACAGTCTACTCCCGTCTTTCGGCATGATCATGCTCAGCAGTTTGAAACTTGAACAACTCCACGGAGGATGAACTCTCGAGATCAGTTACCACCAGCTCTGCACTGATATGGTAACTTCATCTAAAATAAAACGACCGGAGTTTGCAAACTGCTTTACTCTCCAAGAATGATATACATCAGCGTGTTACTGGCAGAATGCAGTAACCCAGAAAAATCAGCTATCAGAAATACAGAAAAACCTATAAAAATTTAATGCTGATGATGTAGCTATCACCTTCAACACCACATGTTTAAGAGGGTCTACTCCCTATATATATATTATTATTATTGCAGAACAACTTGCAACCTTACTTGGAAAAGCAGAAAAAGTCTTTTGGCATTAATATAGAAACCAACTCAATACAGAAAAAAAAACGACAGAAGAGAAGATATCCAAAGAAAATAAATGTAACTTCGTAATAAACTTGTTTCATTAGTATATATAAAACATGTTACTTGGCTGATAAACTATTCTTTTTTTTCCTAAAATAAATCTAAAATAATATAGATCAAATCTGGTTGTTTTGTTAAACACATTTTCAGAAAAAAACTTATTTCCTATTGAAAACATTACCCGTCACCGACCCATTCGTTCTGCCATTGCTAGAACTTTACAGTGTCAATGCGTCTCCAATAACCACGTCAGAGCCTTTAACGTGGTCTTCTGGCTTTCATCAAAATAGCAAAGGTCTTCTTTCTCTCTCTTGGACGCTTTCATGCCTTTGCGTAATCGTATCGCTTCGTCATTACTTTCGCTATTTCGAGCGTAGAGGCAGTTCTCAACTAACTATCCATTAATCTTCCGATTCTAAAGCAAACGACACACACACAGCTTCTTAACCTGCCGAATCTTTAGTAACTGCTGTACCCTGTTAATTTACAACTTTATTTTCATAATTTCATAACATATTTTATGAGTGTAAGCGCAAGCATGCAATCGCGGCTTACGCCATTTTCATAACATATATGTAAAGATATATGTCGCAGATCCTCTGTCGTTTATATTTCCTTCGTGGCAATAAAGATATATGCCACGAAGGAAAAATAAACGAAGGAGGATCTGCGAGACCTTTCGACGTTAAACGTCCTTTACTGCTCAACGTCGAAAGGTCTCGCAGACCCTCCTTTGTTTATTTTTCCTTCGTGGCATATATCTTTATTTATGGATTTATCACGTTCCTAACTTTCGTGATTCAGTTATAACATATATGTGTATACGAACAGACACATACACACACGCATTCACTTATTTATACACATTTCCTGACGACCAGAAGGTTAACACCTTCAGGGGCTGTATATATATGAAAGGGTCTGGTTCACAATCCCGACAGACCAAGATACCAACAAGCCCATAATTTCTCTCTCTCTCTCTCTCTCTCTCTCTCTCTCTCTCTCTCTCTCTCTCTCTCACACACACACACACACAAACACATATATGCTTATGTTTGTGTGTGTGTATATATCGAACATTTGTTTAGCTAAGATGGTAATTGTTAAAAGGTAACAAGCATTAATTAATGTTACATTAACAATACATCTGTGTTCGAAAAGTCAAAGACCAATTACCTCCTCTTTTTTTACACGCGTGTAACCCAGCCTTACCTTTATTTATCCTCCTTTAAACCATAATTATGTGTTTAATGTTAATTCATTGATTTTCTTCATGTAGCTCAACGTTGTAATTCTCAACTCCTCCCTCTTCATACACTCTTTGTAAGTCCTGTACTTTTTCTTTAGTTTGCTCTTGAGAATACTCTAAACCTAGCATATAATTTTGACATTTATTTTATATCCTAACCTCCAATAGAAACAGAAGCAGCTCGTGAAACGATCTTTTTTCACAAAAAGGAAAAGATAAAATCAACATAGGTAGATATTTGAGTGAAGGATAAAAACAGAAACGACTCTTATTACTGGAGCTGTGAATTTCGTAAATCTGATAACTGCATAGGCTCAGCAGTTACTGAACTTGTAAATGGAAGCCATTTACTAAAAAAAATTTTTTTATAAAATAATATTCATACCATATATACGTGTATACGAACAGATATATACACACACACACACGCATACACATATATAAATTTCCTGAGAACCATATAATGAAGGCATTCTCTACAATCAGTTTTGCTGGTTTATTAATATTCCTTTAAATCAAATACATGTTTTCCCAGTCTATTCCGTGGTCTTTTTCCCAACAGTGTCTGGCATTTGCCAACGTCTGATTGTAGTGTCAAATGTTTATGTATGTGTTGCTTGCTTTGCTCTTTGCAAGATTTGCCGCTCTCTCCGGAGTACCGTTCTTCACACACTAGACGAGTTGCCATATATACCACCCCACTATACCAGCTTTCTATTTCTAATTATTTCATCCGTAATCGTGTTTTTATAGCTACCAAGTAATTTGAAGTTTTCTAGCTTCCTGTTGATGGGTGTAATTGTGTTGTTGTACGGGACTATAATTATTTTCTTCCTTTTCAAATGTCCCTTTTCTCTCTCTTCCCTCTCCCAAAAATAGACTTTTCTTGCCTTAACGTGTGCCCGTTCCCATCAGTACTTGGGGCACCCTAATCTCATAAAGCGCTCCCTCGTATATTCCAGCTCTTCATCTAGGAATGACTCCCATTTTAATTTCTTCCGTATGGGTAGAGAAAAAAATATATGTAAAATTCAAATAAAGCCGCATAAAGCTTCTACCAGTCAAAAAATATCTATTGTCTTCCATAACCCATGACCTGAAGATGACCAGTGACAGACTAATCATTTTTTCGGCTGTCCCCCAGTGAACCTCAGAAGTGAGCCAGGAAATAAACCCCCAGCAAGACGCCAGAAGTGGAAACAGGTGTGCTTGTCAGAGAGAGAGAGAGAGATGCTAGGTTTGCAAAAGAGCCTCTATTGAGGACTCCAATTGTGGGGGGGGGGGGGGGGGGGGGGGGGGGGGGTGGGGGGGGGGGGGGGGGGTGTTTATTACAGGATGCATTAGCGATAAACAACAACTTTCGGGGAAGATTAACGAGGAGTTTGTGGTCAACCTTTCTTAGATGACACTCAGAGGAAGACATCTGGATTGAGATTCTTCACTTTAAATACAGTAAAAGAAGCACTGGTAAAGGCTGTGAGAGAGAGAGAGAGAGAGTTACCTTAAAAATATTTAAGTTATTCTTTCTTTTCTTCTCTTTCAGACTTTGTCTCCTACAATTTCACCAACGGAGCTTTGAGAAAACAAAGGAGCCATGAAATACTTCCACAATTTCACCAATGAAGCTTTGAGACAAGACAACAGGACCAAGATGTCGGAACAATAGTTCTCAAGCGCTACCTATGTCTTGTAACTGCCTTAATTAACCTACTCATGATAATATAAAACGACAGAACAATAAATAAAAATTACGGACTTCCATTGAAAGAAAACTTTGTGTTCTGATTTTGTTTGTTTGTATATTTATTTATATTTAAAGGCTTCGAGTTTGATCTCTCAATTTAATTTTTTTTAATGGCTTCGAGTTTGAACTCTGACTTTGAACATTACTATTTCACGGGTACAAATGGCAATTATGCCTGAACGTGAGTGGACGTTTTATGGTCCGAGTTGAAAAGAATATTGGGTCGATGTGAAATGTCTCCTGAAAATGTTAGTAAAAATGTTAGTAACCTTAAATAGTGTTAAGTGCCTCAGACGACTAGGGTCGAAGAGTAAGGGTATTAAGTGGAGATTTTCAACAGTTTTAACGCGTACCTCTGTGACAATCATACCATTTCTGGCATTGTTAAGCTTAATAACTGTCATACATAAATGGACATCTACCTTGGTTTTGCTGTTATTATTATTATTATTAGTATTAGTATTACTATTATTATTATTATTATTATTATTATTATTATTATTATTATATTATTATTATTATTATTATTATCTGGAATCTGACCCTGAATAACTGCAACAAACTGGAAAACAGTTTCAAACCTTGCAATGAAAAACTACCCTGATTGGGTGAATGAGTCAAATTGTTATTTTCATGACGGGAGCAATACACATGGACCTAAAATTTGCTCGGTGGTTCCCCTAAAACTACTGACTATTTGGCTTCAGTTTTTATATATTTTTTTTATTGTAACCGTAGGTAATTACTAGTGCTCCTGGGCCGAGAGATTTTTATTGTCCAGGGATGCGCTTATTAATTTCTCAGAGGTCATAAGAGCAAATCGGATATTCTCTTCGGACCTTGGCCATGAAGAATATTTGCAATTTAGAGGATAGATTTCCGGAAATGGCATCACAATCAGACTATATATGAGGATCAAAGGTTACAAATTGATACCTATGTCAATGGCGCCCTCCTACCATCATGTCAGAATCAAAATAAAATTAAAATTCTAATCTTCTGCAAATGTGGAAATGTACTTCGTATTATGTCTCAGGTTACTAAGGTCAGGAGATTCTATCTATCTAATAATACAAAAACTGCTGACATTTCAATTGTAAAAACAGTCATTCTGCTGAATCTGATGGAACATAAACTGCTTATTCTGAAGACCAGATTTTCTATTAAAAAAACTGAACGCGGAGCCATCAGAATTTGCTTCCTGGATACTTAAATATTCTAAAACCACTGTTCTTATTTTGTCGACCTTTGTTTGACCTTAATCAGCATTGATAATAATTCTGACGAAACGCCTACGAGACGAGCAATCCTGAAAGGACGATTCGAAAAACAAATTCATACGTGCTAACTGTGGCAATGTCCCGGCTTTTAATAAGAATAAAAAAAAGTGTAAATTTAAACACAATTCATACGATAAAGAGAAGTTGCTATTCATTAAGTGCTAATAACCTACTATGAATGATCTCCTTACACAGTGATTTCTGGTAAAAAAAAAAGAAGGGGGGGTGTATCAGAAATATTGAAAGCGAATGTTTGGAAATTTTGACTAAAAGAGCCAGAGGATTAGAATCATAGAATCTATCCCATATATTATCATATCCTTCAAGTTAACCTCAGAGAAGATGAGGACAGTACAGAAAAACCACATTCAAGTTAACTGAATTGTGTCTCATGTGTATGAAGGAAGATTACTTTCCGTGGGGTAAACAACAAGATGTCTGAATCGTTCTGTCAGTAGCAAGGAATTCATGTCCACAGATGGTCCAACGTTCTTAATTTCCTTAAAATAAATGTGAATATTAAAGGTCACTGAAACTGAGTTATTAAAGTTATTCTAATAAACTGTTATCATGAGATTAGCATATATGACACACGGGTGACTTTTAGTCGCAAATGACTTATTTTTTTTTTCTTTGAATCAGAAATTAGCAAAACGTGATTAAGCAAACGCGTTAAGGACATAGATATAAGTCGAACTCTTTAATCATTAATATTACAGAGCAACTACAAAAGCTTAGGAGATCTTACATAACGTGTGAGGCCCAGCCAGTACTAATTGTTTACACAATGTTTAACAGACTAAAGTAAGTACAAATTCAGATGTATACAATTATTGACCGTGCACTGGGAAGCCTTTCATGAGGAATGCAGAGAAAAGCGCTCTAGATGCATACCATTAAGGCAAATATTAACAAATGGCAACCCTCAGCCTAAGTGGTTCAACAGAGAAATTAAAAATACACTAAGAGAAAGAGACAGATTGCACAAATCAATGAACCCACACCCAACACCAGTAGAAGCAAGCAGGCATAAAGAACTCTGTAGATTGGTGGACAAAATAGTAAGAAATGCAAAGATAAATGAAGATAAGAGAGTTGCATCAGCCTGTAAAGAAAACCCAAAAGAATTCTTTGCTCATGTTAATAGTAGGAAACCAATAAAAAAAATAGCATAGGTCCCCTAAAGGACAATAGAGGTATTGCATAAGTTTTTTACTAGTGTATTTACAACTGAAGACACTACCTCAATACCGGAACCTGCTATTAAATATGAAGGGACAGAACCATTAGACAAAATAATATTTACAAAAGAGGACATTAAAAACAAAATAGACAAACTCAACAAGTTCAAATCTCCTGGCCCGGATGGGATTCATCCAAGAGTAATTAAAGAGCTAAAAGAGGAGATGGTTCATCACCTATATAAACTCTACAGGAAAAGTGCTGAACAAAGAAAGGTACCAAAAGGATGGAAACTAGGAAATGTGACCCCAGTTTACAAAAAATTTCCAAGAGAAGAGCCGGGAAATTATAGGCCAATCTACCTAACGTCAGTCGTTTGCAAGATCATTTTGTCCATAATTGCAGATCAAATTGTAGATCACATAGATAGAAACAACGTGTTGTTAAACAGCCAACGCGGTTTCAGACAAAACGGATCCTACCTATCAAACCTCTTGGAGTTTTTTCATAACATGCTTGGTATTTACGACAGTAGTAGAGCAATAGATATACTCTACTTAGATTTCCTAAGGCCTTCGACAAAGTCCCACATAAAAAACTGATGATAAAAGTTAGAGCTTTAGGAATTGTAGGAGAAACAGCAGATTGGGTCGAATACTGGCTAACTTATAGAAAACAGTCTCGTAATAAATGGTGAAGAATCAGAATGGGCAGAAGTAACAAGCGGAGTTCCCCAGGATTCTGTCCTTGGCCCTCTCTTGTTTTTCATTTACATTAATGACATTGATGTAGGCTTAACTAGCAGGATAGCCAAATTTGCAGATAACACCGAACTAGGTGTAAATGCAGCAGACCCAGATGCAGTGGAAAATTTAAGAAATGCTCTAATAAAAATAGGAGAGTGGTAAAAAAAATGGCAAATGCCCTTTTAATGTAGATAAGTGTAAAGTGTTACAAATAGGAACAAACAACCCTCATGCTGGGACATAAATAGTGTAGAACAAGAGGAGGACCTTGGAGTCATTATCACCAAGGACTTAAAATCCACAAAAAAGTGCATAAAAGCTGAAAAGATGGCACAGAAACTAGTAGGATACATAAAGAGTCATTTCAAATACAGAAACAGTGCTGCAGCTCTACACATCAATAGTTAGACCCCATCTGGAATATGCATTACAATTTTGGTCACCAACACTAAGAAAAGACATAAATAGATTAGGAGTACAAGCAAGAGCCACAAAGTTAATTCCATCTTTCAGGCAAAAAAGGTTACCGAAGACGACTAGAGAGCCTGAACTTGTATGACTTAGAAACACGACGATTGCGAGGACAACTAATAGAAACATTTAAAATACTGAAAGTAACAAAAGTAGACAGTAACCTATTTACATTAAACGAAAACCAGATAAGAAATAATGGATGGAAACTAGAACTGAAGAGATAAAACACGTCCCATTGTGGGAACTTCTTTACATATATACAAGATATGTGACACGTGGAATAAACTGCCATCAGAAGTTGTAAACAGCAACAGTGTGGAGGAGTTCAAAAGAAAGCTAGACAAAATCATTAGGACACTGTGAATGAACAGTAAAACCTGCTTCAGGAGATCAGTGACCACACGATGTCTCCTCGGATGGACTAACAAGTCTTTGAGACATCCTAATCCTTGTAACTCTCTCTCTCTCTCTCTCTCTCTCTCTCGTCGGTTTGGCGAAGAAAAATGGTCGTTTTGAAGAGAGTTTCCGGGAGACTCTGTGAAAAATTTGTTAGTTTTTTTTTTTTTTCGTTTTTCTTTACGGTCCGAGGAGCGGTTTTTTTTCAACTATTGTTGTAAGTTTTTTTTTCAGCCGTTTTAATAAATAATCTCACTTTGGCGAAGACATATAAGACGTATGTGCTCTTAAACGGACATAATATGTATAGTTATATCATAAATAGGTATCACAACCACCTAATTGTTTCATTTCGTATTTCTTAACACCGATAATATTTTGATCGAAAATGGCTAAGAGAATAATATACAGGCCACTCGTGGGGAGGTGTCGAAAAAGGGCACGAATAGAATTGGCTTGTCATAATATATCTTCCATTCCCCATCGAATTTACGAGAGAAGAAACTTGTTCATGACCACTGAAGGGGCATACAGTGACCTATCCAAACGGTTATTTTCCTATTATTGTTACTAGGATCTATCAGCACAGACCTAGGCAGGATCCATCAGCTTTTCATCAATAATGGGTATCAGAACAACGTAATTAAAAGTTTCTTATAAAGCTATCTATAGTAGTGAGGACCTATTAGAAATAGTTGCTATCTACGGTACGGATTTTCAGAATTAAAAGAAGTCTTTAAAATGAATAATTAGTCAAAGAGGAAGTTCTTTCGAGTCTTAGGATAGGAGGTCACACGATAGAGTCAACCGCTCTCACGTGATCATGGAACCTCTTAAAATGGTGAAGACATCCAACTGTTCCGATATATCTCACGGCAAGAGTCTTGTCAAAGGCAACTAACAGCCATTAGTGAACTGTGAACTCCAGTGGACAGAAGTGCTGGGCAAAGCCCATCAAATACCAAAACGCTTTCCTTGCTTGTATGGAGTTTTACGTTGCATGGAACCTGTGGTTATTCAGCAACGGGACCAACGGCTTACGTGACTTCCGAACCACGTCGAGAGTGAACTTCTATCACCAGAAACCAAAATGAATGCCTTTAATCCTTTACAAGCCCCTCCAAAATATTGCAAGGAATAATATCATTTATACATGGG
>NC_087214.1:54329478-54352845 GCF_015104395.2 Macrobrachium nipponense | reverse complement strand
TTTTGGCAACAGAAATAAGAAATAAGGGAGATATTAGGACAAGAGTTAGAAGGGGTAGATGAGATAGTGAATGGGATTTTGGAGCACAGTGGTGAGGAAGATAATGTGAGTCTGGAAGAAAGTGGTTTGGAAGAAGTATGAGTGTATGAGGGGCCTTGAACGAGAACCAGGGGCCCTGCCACCTAGCATCCTTGGGTATTTCGAAAGGAATTTAGTGTGGGGGTTGTGTGTAAGATGTTGTCAAATGTAATGGGGGAGGTAATATGGAGGAGCGATATGTTTGTTGCATTTTACAATGTTTTCGAAGGTTGCATGAGAGGGAGAGAGAGAGAGAGAGTAAGTTTCGTGGTTGGTATTGCTGTTAAGATCGTGTAGTATGTATTTGTGGTTGTGGTTTTCCAAAAAGGAGAGAGAGAGAGAGAGAGAGAGAGAGAGAGAGAGAGAGAGTGTAATTCGTGGATGGATGGTTAACAACTGAATTGCTTGTTGGTGAGTTCTGGGTTGTCTGCTGGTGCAGTTGCCGTGTAAGTCAGTCAGTCAGTCTTGGATCCGTGTCTGTATTGGACAGTATAGTCGACAGCGGTCTTGGAAGATAGCATTGGATGGTCAGTTGTATTGTGTGTTTTTTTAAGTTGTTGTTTGAGTTGTTGGTATTGTATGCTTAGAGTTGTTGCTGTAGTTGTTGTGCTTATGTGTTAGAGGGGTGTTACGCTTGTGAGTACTGTCATGTTGTAGATGAGTTGTTGGAGTTAAGAGTTGTTGACTGTTGTTGTTGGCGAGTTGTTGTGGTTTCTTGTGTTGACTTGTCATGTTGTTGTTTTTTTATGTTGTTATTGATTGTTTGTGCAGTGGTCTTTTGTTGTGTTGTTGTTGAGTTGTAGTATGATTGTAGTCCTTGTTTGTTTGTTTATTGATTTATGGCAGTTGTTGGCTCCTCGGCGACCTCGTCCAGCGGACAGCACAGCTTCTCGCCC
This sequence comes from Macrobrachium nipponense, assembly GCF_015104395.2. Classification (NCBI taxonomy): domain Eukaryota; kingdom Metazoa; phylum Arthropoda; class Malacostraca; order Decapoda; family Palaemonidae; genus Macrobrachium; species Macrobrachium nipponense. Next base: position 54,351,871 of record NC_087214.1, on the reverse strand, counting down.
TGATTGTGTCAGGTTTCTTGGTGAGCACATGTGTTTCTGCACGTAATCAGTAACGTAAAGGGGAAAGTGTGGCTGGGGGAACTATTTGTCAGCTGTATTCGATAAAGTAATTGTGGGGAGATCTTGTTGTTGTTTTTGTTTTTTTTTTTTTTTTGCTTGTGATTCTGCTACAGTGTTTCGAAGGATAGGACCACAATGAAGACGACCCTAACAAAGGGGGAACATCCCCCCCCCCCCCTTCCACGCACACACACACTACATAGCCCGGAGAACATCATGGCCTACCTTAGACACCTCTGAGAGAAGAACCAAAAGAATGTGTTGGGAGACATCAATTGGAAGCTTGTTAGCACCAATTTCGGTAAGTTGAAATTACTGCAACCAAGAAACGAGTAAGTCGACCTTCCTGACTACGAACCTATCCCGACCATGGCACCCTACTTCATTTGGGCCTTAATTGCCATATTATTACCAATACTCGAACCAGTTATTTCTTGACTCAGTACATCATGAGAGTCGCCACCTTCCCGATACCACAGACTCACTACAACCTTGACTGCTTGCTGAAGCCCTCACGGTACATGGTGTATACACTAACATCCTCAACCATCACATAGAAGAAGCTGCCAAATACCTTAAGCAAATGGAATAAATCACTGTGCACGAAGCAGCTAAAACAGCAGTCTGTCTTGATTTAACCCCTTCTTTACCGAGAAGCTTAACCAAACGTAAACATTGCATTTGCTACCGAACAGATTATTTTTGGTAATTTAATAAATAAATATAAAGTAAATGGAATATACTTTGCATGGCTAGTAAATCATTCCTCGTCACATATGAACTTTTTACTGAAGTATCTACAAAGAAAGAAGACAAGCACAGAAAAACAAAAAACAAATGGTTTTATGTTCATGTAGAAGATTTTTTACATTTTCATGCTTTTAGTCTAAGAAAAACGAACATGGTTTCTTGGGTACATCTTTTTATCACTTATAATTGTAATAAACAACAGCGTCAGAGCATATAATACATTCGATGATTACTGCCCAGAAGTGCAAGGTGAAAGGACATACCCTAACTTCCCTTCCACCCAGTCACCACACTTGATACCACGACTGAGTGTTGCCATGTGATACCACGAGTTAGTGTTGCCATGTAACTCTTTTCATCTATTACAGAGAGAGATTACAAATGTTTCCAAACCGAAATTACCAAGTCATAAGAGGTCTAGAACTGATTTCCATTCATCAGCCGAATTCTTAGAAAATATAGAAGTAATTGAAAAAGACCTTGATTCAGGATGCATTTGGCTGCTAGAGGTGGTCCTCCTGCCTACCAGCAATAGGTGGCCTATTGCTCATGCTATCAATAGACATGTCCCAGACATTCTCGAGAGTGCACCACAATATAATGTCCGAATTCAGACCGCCGTCGGCGACCAGTTTGAATATTCGCCAGTTAATACAAGATGATAATGTCATACACAGCCCCGCCCATTCAGTAAGGTTACAACAGCGAGACCATTAACCTTAAGTTTTTGGCCTGAGAGGACATTCCACTAGCGCATTCCTCCTCAGCCAATCAGTGGTCAGGGTGCAGTCGAATGACAGTCTACTCCCGTCTTTCGGCGTGATCAAGCTCAGCAGAGTCAGCGTGAAACTTGGACAACTCCACGGAGGATGAACTCCCGACATCAGTTACCATCATCTCTGCACTGATATGGTAAATTCATCTAAAATAAAACGACCGAAGTTTGCAAACTGCTTTACTCTCCAAGAATGATATACATCGGCGTGTTACTGGCTGAATGCAGTAACCGAGAAAAATCAGCTATCAGAAATACAGAGAAACCTATACAAATTTATTACTGCTGATGCAGCTATCACCTTTAACACCACTTGTTTAAGAGGGTCTGCTACCTATATATATTGTTATTATTATTGCAGGACAATGTGCAACCTTACTTGGAAAAGCAGAAAAAGTCTTTTGGCATTAATATAGAAACCAACTTAATACAGAAAAAAAACGACAGAAGAGAAGATATCCAAAGAAAATAAATAAACTTCGTAATAAACTTGTTTTATTAGTATATATAAAGCATGTTACTTGGCTGATAAACTATTCTTTTTTTTTTCCTAAAATAAATCTGAAATAATATAGATCAAATCTGGCTGTTTTGTTAAACCCATTTTCAGAGAAAAAAAAAAAAAACTCATTTCCTATTGAAAACCTTACCCGTCACTGACCCATTCGTTCTGCCATTGCTAGAACTTTACAGTGTCAATGCTTCTCCAATAACCACGCCAAAGCCTTTAACGTGGTCCTCTGGCTTTCATCAAAATAGCAAAGGTCCTCTTTCTCTCTCTTGGACGCTTTCATGCCTTTGCGTAATCGTATCGCTTCGTCATTATTTTCGCTATTTCGAACGTAGAGGCAGTTCTCATCTACGAGCAAACGACACACACGCAGCTTCTTTAACCTGCCGGATCTTTAGTAACTGCTGTACCCTGTTAATTTACAACTTTATTTACATAATTTCATAACATATTTTATGAGTGTGAGCGCATGCATGCACGCGCAGCTTACGTCATTTTCTTAACATACGTGTATTTGAACAGACACATACACACACGCATACACGCTATGTATACACATTGCCTGACGACCAGAAGGTTTAGCACCTTCAGGGGGTGTATATATAAATAAATTAAATACGTATGGGTCTGGGTTCACAATCCCGACAGGCCAAGGTACCGACAAGCCCATAATCTCTCACACTCGCTATAATCTCGCTATATATATATATATATATATATATATATATATATATATATATATATATATATATATATATATATGTATGTATATATATACAGCTATATATATATATATATATATATATATATATATATATATATATATATATATATATATATAAATATATATATATATATATATATATATATATATATATATATATATATATATATATATATATATGATTATGGTTGTGTATGTGTACTAAACATCTGTTTAGCTAAGATGGTAATTGTTAAAATGCAACAAGCATTAATTAATGTTACGTTGACAACACGTCTGTGTTCGAAAAGTCAGAGACCAATTGTCTCATTTTTTTTTTTTTTTTTAATGTTAATCACAGAGTTTTCTTCATGTAGCTCAGCATTGCAATTCTTAACTCCTCCCTCTTCACACACTGTGTGTAAGTCCTGTACTTTTTCTTTAATTTGCTTTTAAGAATACTCTAAACCTGCATATATTTTTGATTGGACATTTTATCCTATTTCCTAACCTCCAATAGAAATAGAAGCAGCTCGGGAAACGATTCTTTTTTTTTTTTTTACAAAAAGGAAAGATAAAATCAACATAGGTAGATATTTGAGTGAAGGATAAAAACAGAAACGACTCTTATTACTGGAGCTGTGAATTTCGTAAATCTGATAACTGTATAACTGTATAGGCAGAGCAATTACTAAACTTGTAAGTCAAAGCCATTTACTAACAAATTTTTTTAATAAAACCATTTTCATACCATATATGCGTGTAACGAACAGACATATACACGCGCATACACATGTACAAATTTTTCCTGAGGACCAGGAGGTCATTAAATTGGTATCACATGTTATGAAGGCATTCTCTATAATAGTCCTGCCGTTTTGTTAGTATTCCCTTTAATCAAATGCATGTTTTCCCAATCTATTCTGTGGTCTTTTTCCCAACACTGTTTGGCTGTAGTGTCTAATGTTCTATATATGTTGCTTGCTTCGCTCTTTGCAAGATTTGCCGCTCTCTCAGGAGTACCGTTCTTCACATTCTAGACGAGCTACCATATATACCACCCCCTATACCAGCGTTCTATTTCTAATATTTCATTCCTAATCGTGTTTTTGTAGCTACCAATTAATTTGAAATTTTCTAGCTTCATGTTGATGGGTGTAATTGTGTTGTTGTACGGGACTATAATTATTTTCTTCCTTTTCAAATGTCCCTTTTCTCTCTCTTCCCTCTCCCAAAAATAGACTTTTCTTGCCCTAATGTGTGCCCGCTCCCACCAGTACTTGGATATTCCAGCTCTTCATCTAGGAATTACTCCCATTTTAATTTCTTTCGTATGGGTAGAAAAAAATGTAAGTAAAATTCAAGTAAAGCCGCTTAAAGCTTCTACCAATCAAGACATATATATCAATTGTCTTCCATAACCCATGACCTGAAGATGACCAGTGACAAGAGACTGATAATTTTTTCGGCTGTCCCCCAGTGAACCTCAGAAGTCAGCCAGGAAATAAACCCCCAGTGGAAACAGGTGTGCTTGTCAGAGAGAGATGGAGAGAGAGAGAGACAGAAGAGAGACAGAGAGAGATGCTAGGTTTGCAAAAGAGCCTCTATTGAGGACTCCAATTGGGGGATGGGGTGGTTATTACAGGATGCATTAGCGATAAACAACTTCTTTCGGGGAAGGATTAAGAGGAGTTTGTGGTCAACCTTTCTTAGATGACACTCAGAGGAAGACATCTGGATTGAGATTCTCCATTTTAAATACAGTAAAGGCACTGGTAAAGGCTGTGAGAGAGAGAGAGAGTTACCTTAAAAATATTTAAGTTATTCTTTCTTTTCTTCTCTTTCAGACTTTGTCTCCTACAATTTCACCAACGAGCTTTGAGAAAACACAACAGGAGCAATGAAATAATTCCACAATTTCACCAATAAAGCTTTGAGACAAGACAACAGGATCAAGATGTCGGAACAATAGTTCTCAAGCGCTACCTACGTCTTGTAACTGCCCGAATTAATCAACTCATGATAATATAAAACGACAGAACAATAAAAAAAAAATTACTGACTTCCGTTGAAAGAAAACTTTGTGTTCTGATTTTGTTTGTTTGTTTATTTATTTATTTTTAAAGGCTTTGAGTTTGAATTAAATTTTTTTTAATGGCTTCGAGTTTGGACTCTGAATTTGAACATCATTATTTCACGGGTACAATTCTGCCTGAACGCGAGTGAACATTTTATGGTCCGAGTTGAAAAGAATATTGGGCCGATTTGAAATGTCTCCTGAAAATGTTAGTAACCCCTTAATTAAAAAGTGTTAAGTGTCTCAGACGACTAGGGTCGAGAGGAAGGTATTAACTGGAGATTTCCAACAGTTTTAACACGTACCTCTGTGACAATCATACCATTTCTGGCATTACTAACTGTCATACATAAATATATATCTACCTTAGTTTTGCTGTTATTATTATTATTATTATTATTATTATTATTATTATTATTATTATTATTATTATTATTATTATTATTATTATTATTATTATTATCTGGAATCTGACCTTCAATAACTGCAACAAACTGGAAAACAGTTTTCAAACCTTGCAATGAAAAATTACCCTGATTGGGTGAATGAGTCAAATTCTTATTTTTTTATATGGCGGGAGCAATACACATGGACCTAAAATTTGCTCGGGTGGGTTCCCCTAAAACTACTGACTATTTGGCTTCTATTTTTATCGAATTTTTTTATTATAACCGGAGGTAATTAGCGCTTCAGGGCCGAGATATTTTTATTGTCCAGAGATGCACTTATAAATATCTCAGAGGTCATATATAGCCAATCAGATAATCTTCTCAGACTTTGGCCTCGAAGAATATTTTGCAATTTCGAAGATAGAATTTCGGAAATGGCGTCACAATCAGACTATATTTGAGGAACAAAGGTTACAAACTGATACCTATGTTCAATGGCGCCTCCTACCCATCATTTCAATTGTAAAAACAGTCATTCTGCTGAATCTGATGGAACATAAACTGCTTATTCTGAAGACCAGATTTTCTATTAAAAAACACTGAACGTGGAGCCATCAGAATTTGCTTCCTGGATACTTAAATATTCTAAAACCACTGTTCTTATTTTGTCGACCTTTGTTTGACCTTCATCAGCATTGATAATAATTCTGAAGAAACGCCTACGAGACGAGCAATCCTGAAAGGACGATTCGAAAAACAAATTCATACGTGCTAACTGTGGCAATGTCCCGGCTTTTAATAAGAATAAAAAAATTTGTAAATTTAAACACAATTCATACGATAAAGAGAAGTTGCTATTCATTAAGTGCTAATAACCTACTATGAATGATCTCCTTACACAGTGATTTCTGGTAAAAAAAAAAGAAGGGGGGGTGTATCAGAAATATTGAAAGCGAATGTTTGGAAATTTTGACTAAAAGAGCCAGAGGATTAGAATCATAGAATCTATCCCATATATTATCAAATCCTTCAAGTTAACCTCAGAGAAGATGAGGAACGTACAGAAAATCCGCATTCAAGTTAACTGAATTGTGTCTCATGTGTATGAAGGAAGATTACTTTCCGTGGGGTAAACAACAAGATGTCTGAATCGTTCTGTCAGTAGCAAGGAATTCATGTCCACAGATGGTCCAACGCTCTCAATTTCCTTAAAAAAAATTGAAAATTAAAGGTCACTGAAACTGAGTTATTGAAGTTATTCTAATAAACTGTTATTATGAGATTAGCATATATGACACACGGGTGACTTTTAGTCGCTAAAGTATTTTTGTAAATAATTTTTTTTTGTCTTTGAATCAGAAATTAGGAAAACGTGATTAAGCAAACGCGTTAAGGACATAGATATAAGGCGAACTCTTTAATCATTAATATTACAGAGCAACTACAAAAGCTTAGGAAATCTTACACAACGTGTGAGGCCCAGCCTGTACTAATTGTTTACACAATGTTTAACAGACTAAAGTAAGTACAAATTCAGATGTATACAATTATTGACCGTGCACTGGGAAGCCTTTCATGAGGAATGCAGAGAAAAGCGCTCTAGATGCATACCATTAAGGCAAATATTAACAAATGGCAACCCTCAGCCTAAGTGGTTCAACAGAGAAATTAAAAATACACTAAGAGAAAGAGACAGATTGCACAAATCAATGAACCCACAACCAACACCAGTAGAAGCAAGCAGGCATAAAGAACTCTGTAGATTGGTGGACAAACTAGTAAGAAATGCAAAGATAAATGAAGATAAGAGAGTTGCATCAGCCTGTAAAGAAAACCCAAAAGAATTCTTTGTGCATGTTAATAATAGGAAACCAATAAAAAAATAGCATAGGTCCCCTAAGGGACAATAGAGGTATTGAATAAGTTTTTGACTAGTGTATTTGCAACTGAAGACACTACCTCAATACCGGAACCTGCTATTAAATATGAAGGGACAGAACCATTGGACAAAATAACATTTACAGAAGAGGACATTAAAAACAAAATAGACAAACTCAACAAGTTCAAATCTCCTGGCCCGGATGGGATTCATCCAACAGTATTAGGATTCATCCAAGAGTAATTAAAGAGCTAAAAGAGGAGATGGTTCATCACCTATATAAACTCTACAGGAAAAGTGCTGAACAAAGAGAGTTACCAAAAGGATGGAAACTAGGAAATGTGCCCCCAGTTTACAAAAAATTTCCAAGAGAAGAGCCAGGAAATTATGGACCAATCTGCCTAACGTCGGTCGTTTGCAATATTTTTTTGTCCATAATTGCAGATCAAATTGTGGATCACATAGATAGAAACAACTTGTTGTTAAACAGCCAACACGGTTTCAGACAAAACAGATCCTACCTATCAAACCTCTTGGAGTTTTTTCATAACATGCTTGGTATTTACGACAGTAGTAGAGCAATAGATATACTCTACTTAGATTTCCAAAAGGCCTTCGACAAAGTCCCACATAAAAAACTGATGATAAAAGTTAGAGCTTTAGGAATTGTAGGAGAAACAGCAGATTGGGTCGAATACTGGCTAACTTAAAGAAAACAGTCTCTCGTAATAAATGGTGAAGAATCAGAATGGGCAGATGTAACAAGCGGAGTTCCCCAGGGTTCTGTCCTTGGCCCTCTCTTGTTTTTCATTTACATTAATGACATTGATGTAGGCTTAACTAGCAGGATAGCCAAATTTGCAGATAACACCAAACTAGGTGTAAATGCAGCAGACCCAGATGCAGTGGAAAGTTTAAGAAATGATCTAATGAAAATAAGAGAGTGGTCAAAAAAATGGCAAATGCCTTTTAATGTAGATAAGTGTAAAGTGTTACAAATAGGAACAAACAACCCTCATGCTGGGACATAAATAGTTTAGAACAAGAGGAGGACCTTGGAGTCATTATCATCAAGGACTTAAAATCCACAAAACAGTGCATAAAAGCTGAAAAGTTGGCACAGAAACTAGTGGGATACGAAAAGAGTCATTTCAAATACAGAAACAAGGAAACGGTGCTGCAGCTCTACACATCAATAGTTAAGACCCCATCTTGAATATGCAATACAGTTTTGGTCACCAACACTAAGAAAAGACATAAATAGATTAGGAGTACAAGAGCCACAAAGTTAATTCCATCTTTCAGGCAAAAAAGGTTACCGAAGACGACTAGAGAGCCTGAACTTGTATGACTTAGAAACACGACGATTGCGAGGACAACTAATAGAAACATTTAAAATACTGAAAGGCATAACAAAAGTAGACAGTAACCTATTTACATTAAACGAAAACCAGACAAGAAATAATGGATGGAAACTAGAACTGAAGAGATACAACACATCCCATTGTGGGAACTTCTTTACATAGAAGATATGTGACACGTGGAATAAACTGCCACCAGAAATGGTAAACAGCAACAGTGTGGGAGAGTTTAAAAGAAAGCTAGACAAAATCATTAGGACACTGTGAGTGAACAGTAAAACCTGGTTCCAGGAGATAAGTGAACACACGATGTCTCCTCTGATGGACTAACAAGTCTTTGAGACATCCTAATCCTTGTAACTCTCTCTCTCTCCTCTCTCTCTCTCTCTCTCTCATTTCAAAGAACCTCCATTTAGGCACCTACACCGGACGACTAGATTCTTTAACTTTGTAATATTTCGCTTTGGCAACATTTAAAAACTAAAGTCTCTTGATGAACGGCTGTGCCCTTAGGTCTCTCTCTCTCTCTCTCTCTCTCTCTCTCTCTCTCTCTCTCTCTCTCTCTCTCTCTCTCTCTCTCTCTCTCTCTCGTCGGTTTGGTGAGGAAAAATGGTCGTTTTGAAGAGCATCATTCTGAGAGTTTCCGGGAGACTCCGTGAAAAATTTGTTAGTTTTTTTTTTCGTTTTTCTTTACGCTCCGAGGAGCGTTTTTTTTTTTTTTTTTTTTTTAACTATTGTTGTAAGCTTTTATTCAGCCGTTTTTGTAAATAATCTCACTTTGGCGAAGACATATAAGACTTATGTGCACACAAACGGACATATGTAAATAGTTATACCATAAATTGGTATCACAACCAACTAATTGTTTCATTTAAACCTACTGACAGTCACCAGTAAACTGCAATTGTAAAGTTAAGTATATCTTAGTTTTACCAGACCACTGAGCAGATTAACAGCTCTCCTAGGGGTGGCCCGAAGGATTAGATTGAGAAATGAGTTTCCATCACCAGAAATAAATTCCTCTGATTCCGCGTTGGTCGAGCCGAGAATCGAACTTCGGACCACCGGATGGGTAGCCGAGCGCGAAAAACCACTCGTCCAACAAGGAACTACTGCAATTGTAAAGGTACTTTTAAAAAACCTCTACAGGACTAACAGCGATTATCAAAAGGATGAAGACTAACATATAATGATTTTGATGTAACAACATTCACTCAACATAGCAGTAAGTAGTCCAGTCGTTTTTTTATTATAAAAAATATATTAAAAAACACTTGACTCTCTTCACATGAACTGTCTACGGTAAAGATATTTCTGATTGGTGTTGAGAAGCAGATTCTCTGGTAGTGACTGAAGATGTCTGGGAAAGGAAAGTCAGCTGATGCCTATAACCTAACCTAAAAAAAAAAAAAAAAAAAAAAAAAAAGGTCTCAAATTCATACCTAAGATTGCTTATCGATAAATGTCCAAAATCCGAAGATGGATAGATTCAAATTTCTATATCAAGTATACATCCGGGATATCTCTTGTGGTACGGTTTCAAATAAATTTTCCTTTTTCACGCCAACTTTTAGGGTAAGTAGTGTCGTTCAACTTGGGTGTTGATGTCGCCATTTGTCTGACTGTGTGTTAATGTCAACGAAAGTTTTGATTTTCCCTGCCGTTCTCGAGATAGAACAAGATGATATTTGTGTGAGGGGAGGACTGTTAACATTAATCCTTGATATGTTTGTGGCGGTACAATTACAGGCTATTTTAACCGAGAAATGAAAACTTAATTTTTACCAGCAAGGGATTATAAGGTGACTGACTGAGTTTCACAGAAAGCTGTCCTGATCAGTAACGCTGTGCCAAAACGGTGCTTTAGTTGATAAGTGCTTTATGAGATATAACAAAATAGGAACCTTGTGACGAAGAGCTCGTATGAAGGTATTACCTTCAAATGGCAATAAGATGTGTCCATGTCCTATGAATACAAAACTGTAAAAGTTACTGATAATACAAACTGACCGCATATATGGTTGCTATAAAATCCAAGTATATTCAGAATATGTATAAATTTGTCAGGGAAGTTTATATTGATCATCTTTCATTAATTAATAAGTAACCTTGGTATACAGTAATAGAAAGAGCACACCAATACTTTTGCAGACAAAGACTTCTGCATTTAGAAAATTACGTTATAACATGAAGATGTGCCGTTCAAGGTAGGGTCAAATGACCTTGAAAATATGGATATATTTTTAACTAAATGATTTCCATGACTAACTTAAGGTCCAGGTCATCAAGCGGGAAGAATGTAGAGGATATATCCAGCAAATAAACAAGAGGAGGAACAGAAATGATATCAGTGAGATAAACATGGGAAAACAAAAATTAAGAATGTGAGAAATTTCATAACACAAAAGTGATCTAAAGAATATTATTTAAACAGTATTAGGGCCTATTGATACACCAAATAATCAAAGGACATCTTCCAGGGACGACGGATATGATTATGAAAATATGGCTATAAATCAATCGAGGGGGGGGTGGGGCACTTTCACCCCTTCAGTACTTTTAGACAGTGAAAAAGAAGTTGGAGTTGTTGAGCAAAAAGGTCGGAGAAAGGAAGAGGCGTCGAATACAAGTAAAAAGTTAAAAAATGGACGCTGCTGGAGCGCTGCCCTCCTAAGGGGTATATGACGACGTTTCAAAATTAAAGCCTAAACAATGTGGTAAGAAGGAGCCGATTAACTCCTCCATTCGCCCACTTCATCATCCGTCCATCTCTAAAACTTTCCGTTCTAATTTCGCTTTCCATCTCTGGCATAAGCTGAGGAATCCCAGATCTGAGAGAAGGACTTCTGCAAGCTTCGCAATGACATGACTTTTGCGACAACCAAACCTTCAGATTTAATCTCCATATTGCAGCAGAGTTCATTGGGGTAGAAAGGGAAATCTCCTGTTGCCTTATCAATACTCTTGAAACAAATAGCTTTCAGCAAAGAGAGAACTATGCGTGTGTGTGGATCTATCATTACTTTTGATAAACGAAAAATAAGAAAAAATTTGTATCTATATAAAATATTGCAAAGCTTTTACGAGTTAAATGTTACGTCAGTAAATACAGAATTCAAACCTTCAGTTTTCCAAAAGATGATCTGTCAGAGGTTTTAGAAGATTTTATTGAGGACGTTAATCCTAAATTTTGAAACCAAAAAGCAAAAAGAACTAGTAAGTGCTTAAAGCTTTACGGGCTGCTCTGTGAGCAAGAGCCCGTGCTGACACAAGGTCAGCTTAATCAAAAACAACAAACAACAAGTGCTTAATTTTTTCACACCAAGCGACATCTAAAAACCTCTCTCTCTCTCTCTCTCGTCTCTCTCTCTCTCTCTCTCCTCCTCCTCTCTCTCTCTCTCTCTCTCTCTCTCTCTTTTATTAAAGTAATTCAATATCCAGATTGAAATCCTTCAATACAAATGTCAAAAATAAAAGGTTAATTTTTCACCTCCTATTACAGGCGGGCGCTATTCTTGTGACATATACGATATCACTCATTTCATAGCTCTCTCTCTCTCTCTCTCTCTCGATCTCTCTACTCTCTCTCTCTCTCTCTCGCTCTCTCTCTCTCTCTCTCATTACTTTGATTAAATATCCAAATTGAAATAATGTAAAATGTCAAAAATTGCAAAACTCTAATTTTCATGTTTCCCTCATATAAGCGGTGTTATTCTTCTGACATAAATGATCGCTCCCATTTGATAGGTCGAAGAGGGGCTTACGCATACACTCGTTCACATACATACAGCATATATGTGTGAATATACACATATATACAATATATCTGTATATAAATGTGCATATATTTATGGATGGATGTATGTATACATTATATATTATTTCAAAATTTCCCTAAAATAAACAAAGAAATTTAAAGAAGCCATTATATTGTCGCAAATATATAATGCTAATAACAGACGTGGGTCTATATGTCTGCCAAAAAAAAATTAGACTTTTTTAAAATATATAAAATCATATACTATATATATATATATAGATAGATATAGATAACAAATAGATCTAAGATAGATAGATAGATATATGTATGTATGTATATATTATAATATGAATTTATGTGTTAGTGAATTACATGATGTGTCCGCTTTTCTGGCTTGGAGACAGAGTGCCTAGAGACGAAGGAATTTGATGTGTGTGCATTATTGGTGGCTGTTCGAGCTGTTGCCACGGGTGATCTTGGGGTGTGTAGGATATGTATATGTGTGTGTATATATATATATATATATATATATATATATATATATATATATATATATATATATATATATATATATATATATATATATTTAATTAGAGTCTGACGAATCTGTTCCCCAGATTTCCAGATAAAGGAATTTGCACTAATTCGTAAGCAACTTTCATCTTTAAGGTATCCTGACCATATAATTGAGAAAGCGATTCATAAAGCAAATGTAATTTTCTACCACCCAGCTTTGAACTCCACTCCAAGACCTTTTCAAAACACTTCCGTTTTTTCCTTCTTCTTCTTCTTCATTTAGTACTATATTGTGGTTTTTCAGTTTTTTTTTAAATAATGCTCTTGAAATCATTGATGTGAATAGTGATTTCTTAACCTAATTGTTCTTGTCAGGATAACAATATGCATATAAAGAATTATTGTAGAGTTTTCTGCATTCACCAGGTTTCAACTCGTTATGACTTCTGTGTGTAAAACGGTAATCTATAAAGATGACAGCCTCTGTCTCTTAAGCATTTCACTTGTTCTCGATGATGTTGCTTAATATTCTGCGAAAAACTCCATTTATTTCTTATTCGACCCGGAATATTACTTTAAAGGAAGGAATGAAAAATATAGAATTTTGGCCACTGGCTAAGCGCAGGGACCTGTTACTACTTCTACGTTCTAGTGATGTCTAACCCAACAGTGCTGATTTCTAGATGGGGGATCGGGAGGGGAGTCTATGGTAAAAAAAATCTCATTAAAATCTGTCAAGAAATGTGGATTTGTAAAAGTGAAGGGATATGAAAAAAGGGGTTATGGCCCTCTTTAGAGACGGCCCTCGAATTTCGGATCTTGACTAAAACCTTCCTTTTGGGGGGTGGGGGGTGGAGGGGAGTCTATGATAAAAAGAAATGTCTTCAAAATCGGTATTTGTATAGCGTTCATACAAAAAACCCACAACAGACATTTTCCAGTTTATCTATTATAGAGAGATAGATTTCTCCTGCGTTTTCATGAACCTTATGATTTTTTTAAAGAAAGAATCATTACCAGGCCGATTTCTATTGAATGTTTGGTATAGAAAAATCTTCTCCCGAAATTAATTAAGTACTAATGAATAAATCCAATAATTTCCCGCAGAAGCCTTCTTAAGGGTATTCTGTTAAAGGTAAAACACATCTTAACAGGTTGCAATGGTTTCAGCAGCCGATGTACAGTTTTTATGAAACCCTGTTTCTGGGGCCCAGATAAAACCCTCCTTTACCATTAACTCTTAAAATGCAATTTCAGACATGGAAATTCAAGCAAGATCACTTAAGGTTGAAAGGCAAAGCATCGCTGTCGGCTTTTTTTTTCTTTTTACGTAATACCCATATCAGCTTAGTAGTCGAAAAGCCGTTGTCCTCATATGATTTAGTACTCAATTTTACAAAAAAATATGAAAACATACAGGATGCATTGTAGTCATCAGCATCCGAATAAAAGTTTTTTGCCTGTATCAGTGTGAAAACATATTATTGTTTTTATGTGACGTGTCCCTTGAAATAATACTAATGACATGTAAAAGTAAAAACTCTGGATGCTGATGTGTTGTAATATGCTCCTACCTGCCACAGAGACAAGCTATACTCTACTGTGAACTGCAGGAATATAGATTGCTACAGTGAAAAATTTTCAATAAACGTAATAAAACGTCATAAAAATCATACAGTCTGAATTATTAATTACTGCATAACACAATTAGAATTGATTACTTCATGATGTCCCCCAACTGTTAATAATCCCGTAAGGTACCAAGATACTATTTTTCAAATGCTCCTCCCTTTCTTCTCCATCCCATACCAACACCCCCCTCCCCACCCCTCTCTCTCTATCCATTAGTAGAATCTTTAACAGAATCTTTAATAAAAGTATTAAATTTATTTCAACACTTTCCTCTGCGCATAATTTCCAACAAAGTACTATATCTAATACAATGAGGAAATGGAAATGACTAATACTCTGTTGCTGTTATTATTCCCAAATTAATAAATGAGACTAAAATATAAACATCCTTTCCCTCAGCTAATTCTAATTGTTCCCTCGTGTCTGCATATTCAAACGTTTTTAACCTTCCGCTAATGGAATAAATAACAAGGAGGAAAACAAAGTAATAAATCGAACGCAACTCTAAAGGCAGCGCGTTTCATTGGCAAGACTTTCCCCCATTCCAGAATGAGAATGAATTGACATCCGGAGGAACACTTGCTGTCTTCCCTTTTTTTGGTTCTTCCTAATATCCACCTCTATCTCTCGTCAATGGCTTCTAGGACCACGAAAATATGCTGCTGCTATCTGAACCGAATTTCATTTTTCTATTATCTAATCTGATAAGCACACTTTATTCCACCAAATGTAAAATAAACGGTGAAATTTTTTTGAATGCTTGGCCTAATCTTTCCTTTCTGACAAAATACATCGTCTTACAGTATACAGACAAAATATTTTTCGATGTACATGAAACGTAGCAGTTTATTCTAAAGAATTTTTCCTCAACTATACATTCATTCATTATGCTCTCTTTCCGTTTGTCTGTCACCTCTCCAAGAGTCTAGGCTACTCATCAATCTGCTTTTATAGGCCTATTTCTTCTTCACTAACTCTTATATACGACTTTATACACATAAAAAAATATTAGTTGTCTTTATTTGTCTTTCTGATTATCTAGATACTAGTGCACTGATAAATGTCTTGTCAGTTTCTAGTCAATACCCATTTACACTGACTAAGAAATATCATTATATAAATCTCAAAGTCAGCAGATTTTCCTGGTACATTGCATTACCGTGTAGAATTTAATGTTATATCCATTTTAATTTTACATACCAGTTATTACACTTTTCAACAAATGCAAATTAACTGCCAGCGCAGAGTGAAAAACAGCTTCACCTAGATAGAAAAATTATATATTATCCCATTTCAGTGCCCAAAACTAATTTACCATTGCAGAAAATCACTTTATTTAACACTCTTCTTAACTACATGGCATCTCTCCTTTTTGTCCCCAACGGCGTAGAAGCCCACATGATGACGTCAATAACGAGAATGTTTGCTGTTACTTTCGGGAAGGATGTTTACTGCTGCTTAATATTCTGACAGCAAATAGTAATCGGCTCCATTTGGAGATCCCCAAATGGCTATTTGCATATTATCACACGGGCTATAATAAAGGAGATGCGATTCGGGTACAACACTTGCTTCTTCGTGAGATCGAATCAGGTTAAGAGGTTTTCCAGTATGTATGAATGTAGTATGTACACACACACACACACACACACACACATATATATATATATATATATATATATATATATACTCATATATATACATATATATGTATTTCATACATATACGGACCATATATATATATATATATATATATATATATATATATATATAGTATATATATATATATATATTATATATATATATATACATATACATATACTATCCATATAATATATATATATATATATATATATATATATATATTCCCCTCCTTATCCCCTAAACTACACAAACTGGGAACTCTTACCTGTTGCCAACGGTGCCCTGTCTGTAAGATGTCACGAGGCTTATTAAGACTGCATAAATATAAAAAATTTATTTTCCCAAAGCAATTGGTTATAACATAGAACAAAATGATTAACAAGTCATAATGGCATAAACACCCAAATCTACCCATAAAGAAACCAGTAAGATAACATTCTACCCTCCTGACTAAGGTTACACTCCCAAACCCAAAAGTGTCATATTGTCTCGTATTAGTCAGGTTAGAGATTCCCGTTTCTAATCAACCATGTAATCGGACCCATCTGTAATACAAAAATAATAGGTCTATAGACATCCCCACATCACTCTTTTCAAAGTATTTACGTAAAGAGAGTATTTTCACACTTCTCTCTCCTTTTCAAAAGGTATCATTTTTCTAAGTTTTTATAGAATGTGTCCTACCTTTTTCGATGGACGTTTTCTCCTGACACTCGGAGCAACCACTTGATCTATTCTCGTTCGCACAAAGAATGCGTCTTCCACAAGTACCCTGAACTAGTAGGCCTGTAATACGCGTACAAACGAATGTACACGCCTCACAAACGGGGGAACGATCTCTGAGTCAAGTTGCTTGTTCAGCAAATACCTTTTTCTCCAAGTGAACTCGCAGTGCACCACCTCTTGTCTCTAAGCGAGGAGAGCTATGTGACTTTACTATCATATAAAACATATTAGTTAGCCATTCCCCTCTTTTCACCTCCTAGAGGAGCTCGGCTACCCCATGCTAGCTCCGCCTAGCCACTAGACACACAAGCGTCTTACAATATATAAAACCACCAGGCTGGCTCAAAAAAGAAAATAGTGCATTCCCGTCGCACACCATATCGGCAACTAATGCACAATGTATCAATTTACCACATGACTTAGAGCCCCCTCCGTTGCCGGAGCACTTGTGCTTCGTCGAATCCATAAAAGTTTAAGAACTCCAAGCACACAAATGGCGATCGTATAGCGCCTACATGATCATTACTATTGGTATAGTATAACGGTCATCGAAAAAAAAAAAAGTTCATCTTCGCCACTATCTTCGAGCAGCGGGACTGTAACGGACTCCACTGTAGGCGGATTCGAACCGCTTAAGGAAACAAGAAATAAGATAGACGGGAAAAAGGCAGTGCTTAATCACGAAGGATGTGACAGGCCTATTTACTTTACTGCGTGTAAGAGAAAAATGTTCTAATAGAAAAAAAAAAAAAGAGCGAGGAAAGAATTCCAAAGCATGGAAATAAAGTGACTGAAGCAAATATGGAAATACAAGATTCATTCAAAACATATTTTTTTTTAATATGCTTCCAGTTCCTTCACTCTTATAATCTACTCCACAACGCGAAGAAACTTAACCCTTAAAGAGCTTCAGCGGCTGAGGAGGTTGAGGGGAAATTACCTCCACCTAAACCTGGTGTCCATCCTGGTCGAGAGAAAATGACAAACGCGGGTTACGCCAACACATTTAATAGGAATGAGGTCCTTCTTCGGTCATAATAACCAAGAATTCAGGAAATTACTTGAGATAAAAGGTTCTTTATTATTTGTTTTGTTGACTCAAACGTCATTTTGAGATCATTGTATACAGTACACGTTTGTATACCTGTCCCATACACAGATAGATATCTCGCGCTTTGAAAAATAGTTTGAGGGACTGATCAAATTTCTATATCAGTATTTCAGTAATACAAAAAGACAATTTTTCGTGTTATTTGGAAGACTGGATGAAAGGATGTTAAGAAAATCAATTATTTGAAAAATGTGGCATTCAAGATTATTATTGTCCTAACGGGTGCGTCCACTTCAGGGTCGCGTAACTTACATAATCTTGCGTCCATCCCTCTACAGAAAACGACATATACATTCGTTGTTAGCACTGGTTACAACTACCTAAAGTCGTTGACTTGTATTCAGCCTGTGATGTGTATGCGACAAGTTGGCGATGTCTGTTTATAACATGTTTGACTGCAGAGTGGACGCATCCTTTCAGTAACATGTTACAGGAAAGGTTACTCGAAGTGAAGGCGAGATCTGATCTGGAATTGACTCAGCAAGGTTAAGGAACAAAAACAGTCCGTGTAGTACAATGGTTTGTGAGGTTCTGCAGTGGAGCAGTTGTACTTAAAAATTCTAAAAGAGAAGTTGCGTCAGCAGGGGAGAGTTGCATGATCAAGCCTATTAATAGAGACATTGACTACGAGTCTACGAGAGAGACAAGAAAAGATGCAAATCTGAAAATTACAATGGAGAACCCGCTGTCGTTTCTAGAAGGCAAAACTTACGTAAAAAAAAAAACAATGAAAAAAACTAGTTTTCATCTAGCAACACAACAACCAACCAACTGAACGACTTGCGTTGACATTACGGTATCGTGTAACTGTAATTCCGCCTCGGTCTGACGTACCTCTTCTGAACTTTCATGAGGGAAGTCTCCGTGACAGTAGCTTATGTATACCAGGGAGATGTTGAGCCATTGTCATAATATGCAAAGGTGACTAAAAAAATTTACTATATACCATACGCTGTTTGCTAACGTAGGCTCCTAAAATGTACCTTAATAGACTCATTTTACCATGAAAAGTTTTGAAGCGTTAGGAGGAATCCACTAGCAAACAAAATAATACTCTATTTCTCTCTCTCTCTCTCTCTCATATATGTATATATATATATATATATATATATATATCTATTATATATATATATATATAAAGGCATAATCACATTTCCGTGATTCATATACATATATCGAGCTACAATGTCCTTTAATATCTAATTCGCTCTGCCTCGGAATTAATATATTTTCATATATGCTTAACCGAAGGGGAATTTTTTCTCGATAATAGACGTGCCTGGACCGGGGCGCGAACCCACGGAGCCTTTCAAATCTAGGAACGTCAGTGAAGCTTTTACCTACTACACCACCGCAAGAGGCTAAAAGTTCATGTTGCCTCTCACCCTCAAATACCTTTCGCGCGCAGGTAATTCGTTGGTTTGGAGACAACATCAACCACCTCGACTCCAGTAGCGTGTGTAGTGCTTTTGACAGCACATGAAACTTTTAGCCTCTTTCGGTGGTGTAGTAGGTAAAAGCTTCACTGACGTTCCGGGATTTGAAAGGCTCCGTGGGTTCGCGCCCCGGTCCAGGCAAGTCTATTATCGAGAAAAAATTCCCCTTCGGTTAAAAGCATATATGAAAATATATTAATTTCCGAAGGTAGAGCGAATTAGATATTAAAGGACATTGTAGCTCGATATATATATATAATATATATATATATATTAATATATATATACTATATAATATATATAGAGTGTGTGTGTGTGTGTGTGTGTGTGTGTGTGTGTGTATTATGAACCTCTAGTGGACGGAACTGAATTATCCAAAATAGGATGTAAAACTGGAGTGTACATTTATTATTCACGAACTCATTGCAAAACTGGATTAAAGTCAAAGGAATATACTAATGCAGCCATTACCCCAGAGGTCCTCGTTCACCTGAGACAAAAATTATATAGCATAATTAGTACGGACAACATTATTACTACGCGTTTCGCTTAATGAACTGAATAAATAACGTAATTCAGGTAATATTATAACTTGGCCATTTTCAGCCCTTAAATCCCATGATAGAAATTGCCCTCGTGACTCAGATGGTTGATCTATTAGTTAAACAACCGAAAGTACCAGAGTTCGTTGTGGCGCCTCTTACTTACGAAAACTGAAATGTGCCAAACACAAAATAAAGGCACGAAAGGAAAATTTCCAAAATCAACTGAATTTTGTGGTTAAATCCTATTCAATCTGTTGATAGCCATTTGTGGCTGATGGTCATATAATAGTCATCAAAGTACTGTGCCTGTTCTGGCTTGCCGGAAGTGGCCTTCCTTTTACACTTTACGTAATGCATAGTGCTCAAGTGATGTGATATTGTGCTGGCCAAGGTTTATGGAACAAGTTCCATGATATCGCTCGCCCTGCCCTAGTTTACAAGACGCCATAAGTCTTTCACAACGCTTCGTTGAAGTTACTGAAATCTTGCTCCGTAACACAAAATTACTACATAAGTGTGTTTCCACATCACAAATAGGTTGAAAAGAAGTTCACAAAACCGTACTGAGGAACGAAGCTTACACAAATACAGGCCAATCGTCCAAAGCACTGGTCAGGACTACCCATGAGTCGCCGACTTATATTATTCAACCTGTTTGTACTGTTTACGCGGTAAGTTCCTGACGAGTATTTATGAAAAGTTTCACTGTAGTGTGGAGGTAACCTAATTACTCAAAGGATTCTAGTTACAGAATTAATAAGAACAGCCTAATTTATTAGTTTTACGAACACTTAATAATTTGTTAAATGTAAAATAGATGGTATCCTAATTATGTCGATTTCCTATGCTATAATGACAACCACCTTCCCCGCTTGAGGGGAAAGCAATATTCATTTCAGGATGTAGGTATTTATTCCTTCTACTTGGAATTAAATTAGGCATCATTCAAAAGCACACTCTGCATAACTGAAAGCAAATTATGACAGTTTTTGGGGCTACAAAATAAAACTACGGCGGCCTGGAATTGCTTTCAAATGGCATAGTTTTATAAAAACCATCTTCTTAATAAGAGCTCGTATAATGACCTTTTTTTTGCGCTATTACTTTTACGGAATATATCGTTCGGATCATATTTTTTTTTTACAGTCCATTAGTACTAAATTTTTATTTGAAAAGAAGAATCAATGAAAACACGTAAAAAAATTAAAACTACAAGAATATTTGTGTGTGTGTGTGTGGTTTTAAGTATTTCGTATGAATCACTGCAATATTTCATTATTTTAGCTATGAAGAGCCTCACCAACCATCCTATCAGTGTGTCATCTGTACAAAGAGTTTACTGTGAAAAGAATGTTATTTTATGCAAACAAACAAATAAAACATAAGTGGGTAGAGCTTGGCATATCTACTGTTATTAAATAACCATCTGTTTAAAAAGCTCCCTGTTATGAGCAAAAAAACATCATGTGCTGATGCAAAAGCGTATGTTGGATGAATGTCACTAGGTTCCAACCATTTTTTATGGAAGATATATTGAAGACTCTTTCGCCTTAGTTATTTAAATGATTTTGATACAGACTCGTTTTCAGAATATGCTAATATTAAACATAATACCATTAAGCTTATTATGGAAAAGGGTGAGCAATCAATTGCCATTTTTTATACGTTTAAGATTCATTACTGTTATTTCTTGCTTCTACTGTTTTAAACTTCACTATTTTGACTCTCCTCCACATGACGGTTAATTTACCACGAAGTGGCAATCCCTCCGTCAAGAAATGAATTTAATCTCTGAATGTTTTACAAAAAACTGCTTCACACAGACTTCATTTTTAAATAAAAGCTCCGTATGTTCCCTAACAAGCAATTCACTGATATCACCAAACCTTCTACAGCTCCCAAATTAACTTTTCATGCCAAATGCCGTTTTTCACATGATTCTTCTCGAAAAGGTTCACATAAGCTGTTCATGAACCTTCTGGTGCCATCAATCTAAAATTAATCCTCAAAACTCCACTATCAATTGGTTTTCTCTTTCAGACAAAAAATCGATGACACCCAATTTTAACGTCTCCTTTATGGAGGCGAAGAGTTTGCTCTTAAATGTGGATGAAAAAGGAGGCGGAAGCTGTTCATATCAATTATGTATGTAATGTGTGTGACATAAAAAGAGCTGAAAGGCGGAGGAGTCTGGACGAACAAAGCGATTTGGTCAAAAGGTCAGCGTAGGTCAAAGGTTGGATCTGCAAATTTCAGGAAGGTTCAGTTATGTGGAAAGAAGGAGGGTGATGGGATTGGTGAAAGAGCATCATTCAGAAATGGTCAGAAGAAGGAAGAAAAGAGAGAGGACAGGAAGGGAGGGACTCAACACCCAGGAAGTGCCACAGCGTGTGTCCAAGATCCAGGTGTGGTGATGGCACAGTGAGTAGAAAGGGTTATGCGCTCTAGTGATGCGCTATTTTGTACAGATATTTACACGATTCAACTATTTAATGATTTAGAAGAATTCTGCACTTGG
>NC_087214.1:54305638-54320638 GCF_015104395.2 Macrobrachium nipponense | reverse complement strand
TGGATATTAGGAAGAACCAAAAAAAGGGAAGACAGCAAGTGTTCCTCCGGATGTCAATTCATTCTCATTCTGGAATGGGGGAAAGTCTTGCCAATGAAACCCGCTGCCTTTAGAGTTGCGTTCGATTTATCACTTTGTTTTCCTCCTTGTTATTTATTCCTTAGCGAAGGTCAAAGCGTTTGCATGTGCAGACACGAGGGAACAATTAGAATTAGCTGAGGGAAAGGATGTTTATATTTTAAGTCTTTATTTATTAATTTTGGAATAATAACAGCAATAGTAAAATAGTAATTTCCCCATTCTCTTAGAAATAGTACTTTGTTGGAATTTATTGCCCAGAGGAAAGTGTTGACATAAATTTAGTACTTACATGAAAGATTCTGCTTATGGAGAGAGAGAGAGAGAGAGAGAGAGAGAGAGAGAGAGAGAGAGAGAGAGAGAGAGAGAGAGGGGAAATGGTGTGGGATGGAGAAGAAAGGGAGGAGCATTTGAAAATAATATTTTGGTACCTTCCGGGATTATTAACAGTTTGGGGGACATCATGAAGTAATTAATTCTAATTGTGTTACGCAGTAACTAATAATTCAGACTGTATGATTTTTATGACGTTTTATTACGTTTATTGAAAATGTTTCACTGTAGCAATCTATATTCCTGCAGTTCACAGTAGAGTATAGCTTGTCTCTGTGGCAGGTAGGAGCATATTACAACACATCAGCAACCAGAGTTTGTACTTTTACACATGATTAGCATTATTTCAAGACACGTCACATAAAATAATATTTTTTCACACAGATACAGGCAAAAACTTTTATGATTCAGATGTGATGACTACAATGCATCCGGTATGTTTTCATATTTTTGTAAAACTGCGTACTAAATCATATGAGGACACCGGCTTTTCGACTACTAACCTGATATTGGTATTACGTAAAAAAAAGCCGACAGCGATGCTTTGCCTTTCAACCTTAAGTGATCTTGCTTGAATTTCCATGTCTGAAATTGGAAAGGAGGGTTTTATCGGGTCCCCAGAAACACGGATTCATAGAACTGTGCATCGGCTGCTGAAACCTTTTAACCTTATAAGAATTTAATGTCTGAAATAATATTATCAGAGTTAATGCTAGGGAAGGGTGTTAAGATGTGTTTTACCTTCAACAGAATACCCTTAAGAAGGCTTCTACGGGAAATTATTGGATTTATTCTTTAGTACTTAATTCATTTCGGGAGGTGATTTTTCTATCCCAAACATTTCAATAGAAATCGGGCTGGTAATGATTCTTTCTTTAAAAAAATCATAAGGTTCATGAAAACGCAGGAGAAATCTATCTCTCTATAATAGATAAACTGGAAAATGTCTGTTTGTGGGTTTTTTGTATGAACGCTATACAAATACCGATTTTGAAGACATTTCTTTTTATCATAGACTCCCTCACCCCCCAAGGAAGGTTTTAGTCAAGATCCGAAATTCGAGGGCCGTCTCTAAAGAGGGTCATAACCCCTCTTTTTCATATCCCTTCACTTTTACAAATCCACATTTTTTGACAGATTTTAATGAGATTTTTTTTACCATAGACTCCCCTCCCGACCCCCCATCTAGAAATCAGCACTGTGGGGTAAGACATCACTAGCACGTAGACGTAGTAACTTAAAAATTTAACATATCTAATTTTGGTATACATATGACTCAATGTTTGGGACAGGGAGGGTTGCAGAGAGAAAGAGAGAGTTAAAGGAGTGAGAGGGGGAAGGAAGTGTGAGAGTTAAGGAGGAGAAAGAGAGAGCGAGAAAGAGTTTATCAGGTGTCATTCAGTTATCCCGGGCAGCACCGGTTTGGTCAGCTAGTATATATATATATATAGATATATATATATATATATATATATATAATATATATATATATACACACACACATATATATAGTGTGTGTATATGTGTGTGTGTGAATCGCGAAAATGAGTGATGAATATATATAAATAAAGACAAATTCATCGACTTCTTGTTCTGCTGTCCTGTACTTAGCAGACTTAGTAAAGGACAAGAAGTAGAAAGCCTTGCAGATCTCCATCGTTTCTGTTTCGTGGAATTTGTCTTTATAGTATGTATATATATATATATATATATATATATATATATATATATATATATATATATATATATATATATATATATATATATACACACACATACATACATACATCATACATACATACATACATAACATACATTTACCATACATACATACATACACTCAATATACCGTTGAATTTTCAATTTCTGTTTGTAATCTACGAAATATTTTACCCATTACTGTAACGTAACATCGAGAAACGGAAAAAATCATGAACAAATTCTGATTTACTCAACACTGCTCAATCACTTTTTCAATACAAAAACCAATAAAGCCGAAAAAAATTGCGGACCAGAATTATATATGATTTCATCGTTGCATAATAATGGGTGATACGGTCAGCTTGTACCCTATAATGGCAGTGCCTCGTTTTTGGCTGAAGTGCTTGACAGTTTCAGGTCATGTTTGCTGGGGGTATAGGTATGATTTTCATCTATGATATGATGCTACCTTGACGTTCTACTTTCCCTGTTTTTCTGGATGTATTATTCAATCTAGAAACTTGGCGTACACATGAAATAAATTTAGAATGGTCTAGTTTTAAAGTATATGTATATATATATATATATATAATATAATATATATATATATATATATATATATACATATATATATTCCCCCCCCCCCACAACAAAACTACACAAATGACAACTCTTACCTGTCGGTAGCGGGCGCCCTCTCTCTGCAACATTGTCAACTAGGCTAATAAGCTCACATAAATACAAAAATATGCTATTTATTACCCAAGAAGATGAACATAAAATAGAACAAAATGATTATTAAGTCATGTTTTTCAAAAAACACCCAAGTCTGCCCCAGAAAGAACCTGTAAATTATCATTCACTCTCCTGGATTATCTAAGTAATCACCCTAAAGTTTCAAATTGTTAAGTGCTACATTTCAATAGTCAGGCTTAGAGAATCCCGTTTCTAGAATAATGATATGGGACCCATCTGTAACTAAGAGATATATTCATTATATTCCCTACTACACAATGGTAAATAAATGTATACACTTCACACTTCTTTCTTTTCAAAGTCATTTAAATATGTGCCATACCTTTTTGAGATGGGCCTTGCCTCAACACCTGGTGTCCTCTAAACCGTCTTCCTTCCTATCTCAAAAGAGTGTGCTTTTCTCTTAAGTGTCTCGAGTGGCCGGACCTGTTATGCACGTACAAACGAATGTACATATCTACCACACCCCAAGATCACCCGTGGCAACAGCTCGAACAGCCACCAATAATGCACACATCAAATTCCTTCGTCTCTAGGCGCTCTCTGTCTCCAAGCCAGAAAAGCTGACACATCATGTAATTCACTAACACATCAATTCATACTATAATATATACATACATATATCTATCTATCTATCTATTTATCTATATCTATCTATCTATCATCTATTTATCTTATCTACTATCTATCTATTCTATCTATATATACTATATATATAAATATATATATATATATATATATATATATATATATATATAGTATATGATTTTATTATATATTTTAATAAGTCTAATTTTTTGGCAGACATATAGACCCACGTGTCTGTTATTGGCCGATCTATATTTGCGACAATATAATGGCTTCTTTAAATTTCTTTGTTTATTTTAGGAAAATTTTGTAATATATATAATGTATACATACATCCATCCATAAATATATGCACATTTATATACAGATATATTGTATATATGTGTACATTCACACATATATGTATGTATGTATGTGTACGAGTGTATGCGTAAGCCCCTCTTCCGACCTATCAAATGGAGTGATCATTTATGTCACAAGAATAGCACCGCTTGTATAAGGAAACATAAAAATTAGAGTTTTGCAATTTTTGACATTTTTACAATATTTCAATTTGGATATTTAATCAAAGTAATGAGAGAGAGAGAGAGAGAGAGAGAGAGAGAGAGAGAGAGAGAGAGAGAGAGAGAGCTATGAAATGAGTGATCGTATATGTCACAAGAATAGCGCCGCCTGTAATAGGAGGTGAAAATTAACTTTTTTATTTTTGACATTTGTATTGAAGGATTTCAATCTGGATATTGAATTAGTTTAATAAAAGAGAGAGAGAGAGAGAGAGAGAGAGAGAGAGAGAGAGAGAGAGAGAGAGAGAGAGAGGTTTTTAGATGTCGCTTGGTGTGAAAAAATTAAGCACTTACTAGTTCTTTTTGCTTTTTGGTTTCAAAATTTAGGATTAACATCCTCAATAAAATCTTCTAAACCTCTGACAGATCATCTTTTGGAAAACTGAAGGTTTGAATTCTGTATTTACTGACGTAACATTAACTCGAAAAGCTTTGCAATATTTTATATAGATACACATTTTTCCGTTTATCAAAGAATGATAGATCCACATACACGCATAGTTCCCTCTTTGCTGAAAGCTATTTGTTTCAAGTTTATTGATAAGGCAACAGGAGATTTCCCTTTCTACCCCAATTAACTCTGCTGCAATATGGAGATTAAATCTGAAGGTTTGGTTGTCGTAAAAGTCATGTCGTTGCGAAGCTTGCAGAAGTCCTTCTCTCAGATCTGGGATTCCCTCAGCTTATGCCAGAGATGGAAAGCGAATTAGAACGGAAAGTTTTAGAGATGGACGGATGATGAAGTGGGCGAATGGAGGAGTTAATCGGCTCGTTCTTTACCACATTGTTTAAGCTTTAATTTTGACGTCGTCATATACCCCTTAGGGGGGTAGGGCCCCAGCTGCCTCCACTTTTTAACTTCTTACTTGTATTCGACGCCTCTTCCTTTCTTCGACCTTTGTGCTCAACAACTCCAACTTCTTTTCACTGTCTTAAAGTACTGAAGGGCTGAAAGTGCCCCATTGATTGAATTTTTAGAGAAATTTTCATAATTCATATCCGTCGTCCCTGGAAGATTTCCTTTGAATATTTTGGTGTATCAACAGACCCAATACTGTTTAAATAATATTCTTTAGATCATTTTTGTGTTATGAAATTTTTCACCATCCTTATTGTTTATTTTCCCATTTATTCTCACTGATATATATTCTGTTCCTCCTCTTGTTCAATTTGCTGGATATATCCTCTACATTCTTCCCGCTTGATGACCTGGACCTTAAGCTAGTCATGAAAATCATTTGGGTAAAAATATATACATATTTTCAAGTTTCATTTGACCCTTCCTTGAACGGCATATCTTCATGTACAACGTAATTTTCTAAATGCAGAAGTCTTCGTCTGCAAAAGTATTGGTGTGCTCTTTCTATTATTGTATACCAAGGTTACTTATTAATTAATGAAAGATTGATAAATATAAACTGCTCTGACAAATTTATCACATATTCTGATATATTTGGATTTTATAGCAACCATATATGCGATCAGTTTGTATTATCAGTAACTTTTACAGTTTTGTATTCATAGGACATGGACACATCTTATTGCCATTTGAAGGTAACACTTTCATACCAGCTCTTCGTCACAAGGTTCCTATTTTGTTATATCTCATAAAGCACTTATCAACTGAAGCACCGTTTTGGGTCTGCGTCACTGATCAGGACAGCAGTTTCTGTGAAACTCAGTCAGTCACCTTATGATCCAATGCTGGTAAGGAATCAGTTTTCATTTCTCGGTTAAAATAGCCTGTAATTGTACCGCCACAAACATATCAAGGATTAATGTTAACAGTCCTCCCCTCACACAAATTTCATCTTGTTCTATCTCGAGAACGGCAGGGAAAATCAAAACTTTCGTTGACATTAACACACAGTCAGATAAATGGCGACATCAACACCCAACTTGAACGACACTACTTACCCTAAAAGTTGGCGTGAAAAAGGAACATTTATTTGAAACCGTACCACAAGAGATATCCCGGATGTATACTTGATATAGAAATCTAAATCTATCCATCTTCGGATTTTGGACATTTATCGATAAGCAATCTTAGGTATGAATTTGAGATTTTTTTTAGGTTAAATAGACATCAGCTGACTTTCCTTGCCCAGACATCTTCAGTCACTACCAGAGAATCTGCTTCTCAACACCAATCAGAAATATCTTTACCGTAGACAGTTCATGTGAAGAGAGAAGTTTTTTTTAAATTTATTTTTTATAATAAAAAAACGACTGGACTACTTACTGCTATGTTGAGTGAATGTTGTTACATCAAAATCATTATATGTTAGTCTTCATCCTTTTGATAATCGCTGTTTGTCCTATAGAGTTTTTTTAAAAGTACCTTTACAATTGCAGTAGTTCCTTGTTGGACGAGTGGTTTTTAGCGCTCGGCTACCCATCCGGTGGTCCGAAGTTCGATTCTCGGCTCGACCAACGCGGAATCATAGGAATTTATTTCTGGGGATGGAAACTCATTTCTCGGTTCGGATCCCACACTAAGCTGTAGGTCCCGTTGCTAGGTGACCAATTGGTTCACAGCCACGTAAAAATATCTAATCCTTCGGGCCAGCCCTAGAGAGTTGTTAATCTGCTCAGTGGTCTGGTAAAACTAAGATATACTTAACTTTACAATTGCAGTTTACTGGTGACTGTCAGTAGGTTTAAATGAAACAATTAGTTGGTTGTGATACCAATTTATGGTATAACTATTTACATATGTCCGTTTGTGTGCACATAAGTCCTATATGTCTTCGCCAAAGTGAGATTATTTACAAAAACGGCCGAAAAATAAACATACAACAATAGTTTTAAAAAAACCGCTCCTCGGACGTAAAGAAAAACGAGAAAAAAAAACTAACAAATTTTTCACGGAGTCTTCCGGAAACTCTCAGAATGATGCTCTTCAAAACGACCATTTTTCCTCACCAAACCGACGAGAGAGAGAGAGAGAGAGAGAGAGAGAGAGAGAGAGAGAGAGAGAGAGAAGAGAGAAATGTTTCTTTGATTTTGAAAAGACCTAAGGGCACAGGCGTTCATTAAGAGACTTTTAGTTTTTTAATATTTTTGTAGATAAAATGTTGCCAAAGCGGAATATTACAAAGTTAAAGAACAGAGAGAGAGAGAGAGAGAGAGAGAGAGAGAGAGAGAGAGAGAGAGAGAGAGAGAGAGAGAGAGTTATATTTGGGCTGTGTACGGTCAATATAACTGTACACATCTGAATTTGTACTCAATTTAGTTTATTAAACATTGTGTAAACAATTAGTAGTGGCTGGGCCTCACAAGTTATGCAAGATTTCCTACGCCTTCGTAGTTACTCTGTTATATTAATGATTGAAGAGTTCACCTTATATCTATGTCCTAAGCGAATTTGCTTGATCACGTTTTCCTAATTTCTGATTCAATGACAAAAGAAAAAAAAAAAAAAAAAAAGGAAAACAGGTAGTCATTTACAAAAATACTTTTGCGACTAGAAGTCCCCTCTGTGTCATATATGTTAATCTCATAATAACAGTTTATTCGAATAACTTCAATAACTGAGTTTCATTGACCTTTATATTCACATATGTTTGTAAGGAAACTTAGAACGTTGGCCCATCTGTGGACATGAATTCCTTGCTACTGACATAACGATTCAGACACCATATTGTTTACCACACGGAAAGTAATCTTCGTTCATATACATGAGAAACAATTCAGTTAACTTGAATGTGGTTTTTCTGTACTGTCCTCATCTTCTCTGAGGTTAACTTGAAGGATTTGATAATATATGGGATAGATTCTATGATTCTAATTCTCTGGATCTTTTAGTCAAATTAGGACTTCGGTCAAATTGTTCAAACCTTCGCTGTCATCCTTTCTGATACACCCTATTTTTTTATATCAGATATTCCTGTGTAAGGAGATCATTCATAGTAGGTTATTAGCACTTAATAAAGAGCAACTTCTCTTTATCGTCTGGGAATTGTGTTTCAATGTACTATTTTTTTCTCATTTTTATTAAAAAACCCAAAAGCCGTAACAGCAGAAAGCACGTATGGATTTGTTTTTCAAATCGTCCTTTCAAGATTGCTCGTCTCTTCAAAATGATTATCAATGCTGATGAAGGTCAAACATTGGTCGACGAAATCAGAACAGTGGTTTTAGAATATTAAGTATCTAGGAAGCAAATTCACTTTTTTTTAAATCTGGTGTTCAGAATAAGCAGTTCATGTTCCAGTAGATTCAGCAGAATGACTGACTTTACCATTGGAATGTCAAAAGTTTATGAATTATTAGATAGATAGAATCTCCTGACCTTAGTAACCTGAGACATAATACGAAGGACATTTCCACATTCACAGAAGATTAGATTTTTAATTTTATTTTGATTCTGACATGATGGTAGGAGGGCGCCAATGACATAGGTATCAATTTGTAACCTTTGTTCCTCAAATATAGTCTGATTGTGACGCCATTTCCGGAAATCTATCCTCGAAATTTCAAATATTCTTCATGGCCAAAGTCTGAAGAGAATATCCGATTTGCTCTTATGACCTCTGAGAAATTTATAAGTGCATCTCCTGGACAATAAAAATCTCTCGGCCCAGGAGCACTAGTAATTACCTACGGTTATAATAAAAAAATAGATAAAAATAGAAGCTAAATAGTCAGTAGTTTTAGGGGAACCACCGACCAAATTTTAGGTTCATGTATATTGCTCCCGTCATAAAAATAACAATTTGACTCATTTACCCCATCAGGGTAGTTTTTCATTGCAAGGTTTGAAAGTGTTTTCCAGTTTGTTGCAGTTATTCAGGGTCAGATTCCAGATAATAATAATAATAATAATAATAATAATAATAATAATAATAATAATAATAATAGAGAAAAAAAATAATAATAATTATTATTATTATTATTATTATTATTATTATTATTATTATAAAAATATAATATAATATATATGCAGAGACTCAAGGCGATACTCAAGTCAAAACTCAACGCCGGAAATATTATAAAACCCATAAACACATGGGCAGTGCCAGTAATCAGATACAGCGCAGGAATAGTCGAATGGACGAAGGCAGAACTTCGCAGCATAGACCAGAAAACCAGGAAACATATGACAATACACAAAGCACTACACCCAAGAGCAAATACGGACAGACTATACATAACACGAAAGGAAGGAGGGAGAAGGACTACCTAAGTATAGAGGACTGCGTCAACATCGAGAACAGAGCACTGGGGCAATATCTGAAAACCAGTGAAGACGAGTGGCTAAAGAGTGCATGGGAAGAAGGACTGATAAAAGTAGACGAAGACCCAGAAATATACAGAGACAGGAGAATGATAAACAGAACAGAGGACTGGCACAAAAAACCAATGCATGGACAATACATGAGACAGACTAAAGAACTAGCCAGCGATGACACGTGGCAATGGCTACAGAGAGCTAAAGAAGGAAACAGAAGGAATGATAACAGCGGCACAAGATCAGACCCTAAGAACCAGATATGTTCAAAGAACGATAGACGGGAATAACATCTCTCCCATATGTAGGAAGTGCAATACGAAAAATGAAACCATAAACCACATAGCAAACGAATGCCCAGCACTTGCACAGAACCAGTACAAAAAGAGGCATGATTCAGTGGCAAAAGCCCTCCACTGGAGCCTGTGCAAGAAACATCAGCTACTTTGCAGTAATAAGTGGAACGAGCACCAACCTTAAGGAGTGATAGAAAACGATCAGGCATAGATCCTCTGGGACTATGGTATCAGAACAGATAGGGTGATACTGCAAATAGACCAGACGTGACGTTGATTGACAAAGTCAAGAAGAAAGTATCACTCATTGATGTCGCAATACCATGGGACACCAGAGTTGAAGAGAAAGAGAGTGAAAAAATGGATAAGTATCAAGATCTGAAAATAGAAATAAGAAGGATATGGGATATGCCAGTAGAAATTGTACCCATAATCATAGAAGCACTAGGCACGATCCCAAGATCCCTGAAAAGGAATCTGGAAAAACTAGAGGCTGAAGTAGCTCCAGGACTCATGCAGAAGAGTGTGATCGTAGAAACGGCGCACATAGTAAGAAAAGTGATGGACTCCTAAGGAGGCAGGATGCAACCCGGAACCCCACACTATAAATATCACCCAGTCGAATTGGAGGTATGCGTTAAAAGAGCAAACTAAAGAAAAAGTACAGGACTTACATGAAGTGTATGAAGAGGGAGGGGTTGAGAATTACAACGTTGAGATACATGAAGAAAATCAGTGAATTAACATTAAACACATAATTATGGTTTAAAGGAGGATAAATAAAAGTAAGGCTGGGTTACACGGGAATAAAAAAAAAAAGGAGGTAATTGGTCTTTGACTTTTCGAACACAGATGTATTGTTAACGTAACATTAATTAATGCTTGTTACCTTTTAACAATTACCATCTTAGCTAAACAAATGTTCGATATACACAGACACAAACATAAGCATATATGTGTTTGTGTGTGTGTGTGTGTGTGTGTGTGTGTGAGAGAGAGAGAGAGAGAGAGAGAGAGAGAGAGAGAGAGAGAGAATTATGGGCTTGTCGGTATCTTGGCCTGTCGGGATTGTGAACCAGACCCTTTCATATATATACACCCCCTCAAGGTGTTAACATTCTGGTGGTCAGGAAATGTGTATAAATAAGTGTATGCGTGTGTGTATGTGTCTGTTCGTATACACATATATGTTATGAAAATGACGTAAGCCGCGATTGCATGCTTGCGCTCACACTCATAAAATATGTTATGAAATTATGTAAATAAAGTTGTAAATTAACAGGGTACAGCAGTTACCAAAGATCCGACAGGTAAAGAAGCTGTGTATGTGTGTCGTTTGCTTTAGAATCGGAAGATTAATGGATAGTTAGTTGAGAACTGCCTCTACGTTCGAAATAGCGAAAGTAATGACGAAGCGATACAATTACGCAAAGGCATGAAAGCGTCCAAGAGAGAGAAAGAGGACCTTTGCTATTTTGATGAAAGCCAGAGGACCACGTTAAAGGCTCTGACGTGGTTATTGGAGAAGCCCTGACACTGAAAAGTTCTAGCAGTGACAGAACGTAATGTTTGCTTTAGGAAAAAATTGATAGTTTATCAGCCAAGTAACATGTTTTATATATACTAATGAAAAAGTTTTATTACGAAGTTACATTTATTTTCTTTGGATATCTTCTCTTCTGTCGTTTTTTTTTCTGTATTGAGTTGTTTTCTATATTAATGCCAAAAGACTTTTTCTGCTTTTCCAAGTAAGGTTGCGCGTTGTTCTGCAATAATGATAATATATATAGGTAGTAGACCCTCTTAAAACATGTGGTGTTGAAGGTGATAGCTACATCAGCAATAAATTTTTATAGGTTTTTCTGTACTTCTGATAGTTGATTTTTCTGGGTTGCTTCATTCAGCCAGTAACACGTCAATGTATATCCGCCTTGGAGAGTAAAGCAGGTTGCAAACTTCGGTCGTTTTATTTTAGATGACTTTACCATATCAGTTACGGAGATGATGGTAACTATTCTCGGGAGTTCATCCTCTGTGGAGTTGTTCAAGTTACAAACTCTGCTGAGCAAGATCACGCCGAAAGACGGGAGTAGACTGTCATTTGACTGTACGGTGACCATTGATTGGCTGAGGAGGAATTTGCCGTTGACTGGCTGGTGAAATTTCCTCTCATTCCCAAAACTTAAGGTTAATGGTCCCAATGTTGTAGCCTTACTGAATGGTGGTGCTGGTGTATGACGTTATTATCTAGTATTACCTGGCAAATATTCTGACTGGTTACCAGACAGCTTGCTGAATTTCGGACACTGTATTGTGTTCACTCTTGGGAATGTCTGGGACAGGTCTGTTGATTGTCATGAGCAATAGGCCACCTATTGTTGGTAGGCAGGAGGAGCACCTGTAGCACCCGAATCCATCCTGGATCAGGAGCTTTTTCAGTTAGTTCTATATTCCCCAATATTGCATTCCTTGTGATGCTAGTATGGTGCTCATCTTTTAAGTGTTTTTTTATGGTACATTCTTGAGCATGAAAAAAAAATCTATTTTGGTAGTTTCGTGGTGGTCATACCAATATAGGAGCTGGGACATTCCATGACTGGGCATTTTGAATCATGATACCATGTTAGTCTGCTAAAGAGGATCTGTCATTGGTGAGGCGAATGAATTGTTTTTGAACATCAGGGTTTCTTGTGCAGCTCTTTTGATAATAAATGACAAGGTCCTGCCACATGCCAACGTTGGGATTCAAGACATTGTCTGTGATAATTTTCTTAATGGTGTATTCATCTTCTAGATACTCAGAATTCATCCTCGCCTTATAGTATAGTCTAACACTTCCTTTTGGGTTGGGATGAGGCCTCTCATGGTTGTTGTAACACCAGTCCAGTGCCATACATATATCTTTATTGACTAGTGTGGTGTTTATAAGTATTCAGGAGATGTGGAATATTTCTTGTTGTGTGCCCTGCCAAGAAAAATAATGTGTTAAAAGCCCTTCTTATTAAAGTTTTGATAGTAGTGTTCTTGTATTTAGAAGGACTCTCATGTTCTCTCACTTTAAAGCAAGGCAAGGATGAATATTTAGTGTAACAGGTTTTCTGGCCGTTTTCAATTTAGCAGATGAGGACGTCAGGGAATGGCAGCTGACCACGGCTAAAGAATTCAACTGTGTAGTTTAAAGAGTGGTATTCTATGAATGTGGCAGAGCATTGCTATTTCACTCATTTTTCATTAATGTAATGAGCATAGGTGCATGATTTTTGGATGTGGGGTTTAAAAAAACCTGTCCTCTACTGTACCCATATAAAAGTTGGTGAAAAACGCACCTAAAGGCAAGCCCATTGCAACAAAGTCATTTTGTCTGTACATGTGGCCCTTACAAATGAAAAGGAGCCGCCTTTTTGCATATTTCAAGGAGGGCTCATGTGGACTCTTCAGGGATATTTGACTAGGGTGTGGAGGTCCCTATAGACATGGTTGATAGTTAGATTGATAGTTTCATCCACAGTAATGATTTTGAACAAGGATTCAATGTCCAGGGAGGCAATAGTTCCAACTCCAAGGCACCCTTGATCTTTTCTAAGAATTCGGCTGATGAATGGAACTCAGTTCTAGACCTCTTATGACTTGGTAATTTCGGTTTGGAAACATTTGTAATCTCTCTCTGAAATAGATGAAAAAGAGTTACATGACAACACTAACTCGTGGTATCACATGGCAACACAGTTGTGGTATCAAGTGTGGTGACTCAGGTGGAAGGGAAGTTAGGGTATGTCATTTCACCTTGCGCGTCTGGGCAGTAGTCGTCGAATGTATTATATGCTCTGATGCTGTTGTTTATTACAATTATAAGTGATAAAAAGATGTACCCAAGAAACCATGTTCGTTTTTCTTAGACTAAAGCATGAAAATGTAAAAAATCTTCACCATTTGTTATTTGTTTTTCTGTGCTTCTCTTCTGTCTTCTTTCTTTGTAGATGCTTCAGTAAAAAGTTCATAGAAGAAGAATGATTATAATAGGCCCAAACGAAGTAGGGTGCCGTGGTCGGGGATAGGTTTGTAGTCAGGAAGGTTGACTTACTCTTCTCTTCGTTTCAGTAATTTCAACTTACCGAAATTAAGTGCTAACAAGCTTCCAATTGATGTCTCCCAACACATTCTTTTGGTTCTTCTCTGAGAGGTGTCTAAGGTAGGCCATAATGTTCTCCGGGCTATGTAGTGTGCGTGTGCGGGGGGGGAGCGATGTTCCCCCTTTGTTAGGCTCATCTTCATCGTGGTCCTATCCTTCGAAGCACTGTAGCAGAATCACAAGTCAAAAAAAAAAAAAACAACAAAAAGATCTCCCCGCAATTACTTTATCGAATACAGCTGACAAATAGTTCCCCCGGCCACACTTTACCCTTTACGTTACTAATTACGTGTAGGACAATTGGTTCAGCGAGAGACAAAACACACAAAACACAAACACATGTGCTCACCAGGAAACCTGACACAATCAGGGCGGGAGGCTGTTCTGTCTGCTGGACAAGGTCGCCGAGATGCCAACAACCTCCATAAATCAATACACAAACAAACAAACAAGGACTACAATCATACCACAACTCAAGAACAACACAACAAAAGACCACTGCACAAACATTCACTAACAACATCGAAAAACAACAACACGACAAGTCAACACAAGAAATCACAACTCGCCAACAACCACTCAACAACTCACAACTCCAACAACTCACCTACAATATAACAGTACTCACAAGTGTAACAACCCTGCAACACACAAGCACAACAACTTCAACAACACAGGCACAACAACTCTAAGCATACAATACCAACAGCTCAAACAACAACTTCAAAAAACACACAATACAACTGACCATCCAATGCTATCTTCCAAGACCGCTGTCGACTATACTGTCCAGTACAGACACGGATCCAAGACTGACTGACTGACTTACACGGCAACTGCACCAGCAGACAACCCAGAACTCACCAACAAGCAATTCAGTCGTTAACCATCCCTCCACCAATTACACTCTATCTCTCTCTCTCTCTCTCTCTCTCTCTCTCTCTCCTTTTCGGAAAACCACAACCACAAATACATACTACACGATCATAATAGTGATACCAACCACAAAACACTCTCTCTCTGTCTAATGCAACCCTTGAAGATATTGCCAAATGCAACAAGTGGATCGTTCCTCCATATTACCTTCCCCATTACATTTGACATCTTACACACACAACCCCCACACTGAATTCCTTTCGCAATACCCAAGGATGCTAGGTGGCACGCCCCCTGGTTCTCGTTCGAGGCCCCTCATACACTCTCTCAGTTGCATTGCCATTCGCTTCTTCCAAACCACTTTCTTCCAGACTCACATTATCTTCATCACTACTGTCCTCCAAAATCCCATTCACAGTCTCATCTACCTTATTTCTGTTGCCAAAA
>NC_087214.1:54300594-54305138 GCF_015104395.2 Macrobrachium nipponense | reverse complement strand
CTGTAAACTAGGATCCTTTGAGTAAGTAGGATACTCCACACTACAGTGAAACATTTCATAATTACTCGTCAGGAACTCATCGCGCAAACAGCACAAAAAGGTTGAATAATATAAGTCAACGACTCATGGGTAGTCCTGACCAGTGCTTTTTGAGTTGAACACTCAAAAAGCGAGTTGGTGTAAAAGGGCGACACTTTTTGAGGCGGTGGAGAGCAGGACGAGGGTTAAGTTGACAAAGTTGACAAGGGCTTGGTGAGAATCACTCATATCAGCCTTATTGACAAGCTTGGGCGTTCGTGGGATATACAAAGTACACACCCATACATAGCGCATGGATTCAAACCGGTAATATACTATTATTAAACTGTTATTAAATCCCACGAACGCCCATCCCTCTTTGTTACGCCTCTAGAAATTCTCTCGAAATCGTTCGCCATAAAACCTCTTTCGTTCGGTTGGTGTCGTTTCTTGACGACCGTCACTCCCTGCCCCTTGATCAACTTTCGTCTCTCGATTTGTACAATTGTCTTTCTTTATTGCGACTCAAACGACGTTAAAGCAAAACTGAAGATATCGATGTGCGATTCGAGGAAAGTTGCTCTTCAGTGCCTATGGGCGCATCGCTATGCATGCGTACGTTGCATTCGGTTGTTCCATAACGACGAATACGTAATATAATTTATTTTCGCAATATTTTCTTAATAAGCGATTATTGCTTCAAGTCTTGGAATCATCAAGATCATTGTTCACAGAAATGTTATTCCTTTTTTATTTGTTAATTAAAAAACGCTAGGACTATTCAAAATTTATTTTTATCGATGATACAAAAAAATTTAAATTTTCAACGTTCTAATGTCAATTCGCTATGGCCCAGAAAGGGAGATCAGTGTGACATATGCACTGTGAGGATGGAGACTTAGTCACAGAATTTGATAATATGAAGTACTTGGAATGACCTGCATGAAGAAAACTCATCACCTTTCTTATTTCGTTTTAGAATTTAGGAAGAGTTGCTGGTTAGAATTATTCGGGGAGTTTCACATTATAATTCATTAATATTACGTCTTTGATACCTGCTATCAAAGAAGTATTAATAATGACAGAAACAAGTGAAAAAAGTATTGTGTAGAAAACGAAGGCGGTGTTGATAATATGCTGGATCCCATTCCGAGCAAACTGACATTGTGTGGCATCTGTTTTGAAAGCCTTCGACGGTATATATGAAAGCAGTCGGCTTCTGTAGTTATTGTACTACGAAATACAGAAGGAAGCAGAACGGGTATTGTCACATCAGTCCTTCCTTTCCCTTTCGTTTGCAGGTGTAAGAAAAGAGCAGATGTCAAAGAAATGCTGAAAAGGCTAATTATTCAAGATTCAGCGCCTCAGTGGCATGGTCGGTTTGGTCTTGGCCTGCCACCACGTTGGCGGGGAGTTCAATTCTCTGGCATTCCATTGAGGGGTGAGAGATGTGTATTTCTGGTGATAGAAGTTCACTTTCGACGTGATTCTCATCTCAGTTTTCCTCACAGATCTGAACTTTGCTCCTTGAAAGAAAAGCTTTTTACTCCCTTCGTCATCCTCTCTTTCAGTGATCATTTTGAGTCTTGAATAACTTTTTTTGTTTGTTTGTTTGTTTGTATCGGGGAAAGCTCTTCAGGTCAACATAAACCGAATTTAAGAGACTAACACTTGTTATTAATGTGTTCCGTTTTCAGCAGTATTTGGCATCGATATGCGATAGTCTTTCTCCTGGCAACATTCCATGGCACCGCTACAAAATGTCTCTCTCTTCCTGCCAAATTCGAAACTTTCCTGTACCTGCTATATTATCTCTGATTATTACAAATCTCTTGAATCTTCAGGAATTGTCATTGATGTGCTAAAGATTCACGTGTATGTATGCAACACAATTTAGTTCACGAAGTGTCTTTGAAGCTTTACAAAGGTACTTTTCTTTTTCATTCTAATGTCCCCTTTTTAATTCTAAACAACACCGCAATGCCACTTTTATATGTAAACAGTTTCATATCCCGCAAGACCAGAAACAGTGCACAACAGCTCTAGATAAAAAAAAAAAAAAACAAGTCCTGGTTATTCATGAATCAACTCAACACTTCCGGGGCAACAAGAAGACGCCTCCAGAATACGCAAAAACAAACGCTTCCACAAAAGCCATTTTTCCACCCTTCCCCTCAACGTTCATGTCCGACCAGGGAGAGACTGTCATGTGGAGAAAGAAAACCCCTCAGGAGGAGGAGGAGGAGGAGGAGGAGGAGGAGGAGGAGGAGGAGGAGGAGGGGAGGAGGAGGAGGAGGAGGAGGAACTCTCAGTATGAGTAGTTGTCCGTATGAGAAGTGAAAGGAAAAACTTGGACGTGAATATTTTTGTCACTGGGGATCTGTATTTGGAACCAATGTCTTCAGGAATAGTCCGGGATTACGGCTCTCTCTCTCTCTCTCTCTCTCTCTCTCTCTCTCTCTCTCTCTCTGTCGATAGAGCCCGACAAACGTAATTGGATACTAATACAGCCCAGGTTACATTAATTTCTTCTTTGAGAATTTTTGTGATTACATCATCACCGTATGGCTCTCTCCTTGCTAAACAAACGTGCTTATAAAAAAATAAACGTATGTTGGAATAGCATTGATACTATATATAATATAAAAGTAGTCCTTTACTTTCGAAACTTCAGACAGACTGTACTATATTCGACATATCTTTCATTTCCCAGATACCATATCGGTAGAATGTTCCGGGGAGAACCATATGGCAATACTGAAAACCTGTAAAATCTACCAACCAGCTTTCGTAAGGAATAATAAAAGAGATATAAGATGTAAAATCCAATGCATAATTTAGAGGAGGGAATTAGCCCCCTCCCCTCCCCTCCCCTGCCACTTCAATAAATTTTCGACACCAAGTTGTCGAAAGGTTTAGGGAAATCCGTAGATTGTGTAATAGGTTTTTCTGGATGATCATATCGGTCTTGTAGAGGACTACCATTTATTTGGAGCCGACTTGGATGTTGCATCGCTGTACAGAAATATCAGTTGGCCAATAACTCATGACAAATTTACCTTGGCAAATCTATATTAAATGCATAGTTAAATTTCAACATGATGAAGCTTGAGTGAATGAATTAGTCAGACTACCTATTTCGATTATTAAAGAGATTTTAAGCAAAAGCGATATCTGAGAGGAATACTTTCTATGTAGTTAATATTTATGGTGAATATATTGTTGAAATAAAAGAAATTGTTCTTTCAAGTTTAGCTAATTTTTTTCTCACTTGTCATAATTTCATGTCTCTTGTGATCCTCTTAATGAATGATCTTGAAAGAGGTCATCTGGATGCCACTCTATATGCTGGGCATAGAACACGGGAAACGAAATTGTTCACCGCAAACGGAGTTAGATAATGGTCACATGTGTCCTTGAAATTCACAGCCCCTATTAAAAGATATTTTGATAAAATATGTAAAAATTTTTAATAGAAAAGGGATTGTATCAACGAAATTTAGGTGTAGAAAAAAATACTAAAGAGAATGCTAACGATATAGATAGATATGTCTGGAACGTAAGTAGTTCGATTTGAGATAGTTGTAGGTAAACTAAACAATGGGTTAAAAAGATAAGGTTTGGAAAGCATAGCGACTGAAATTCCAAACGAATTTGTGATTATAACGTCAGCCTAGTGAGAATGGCAGTAGCTTAGATGTGTCCTTTGCTTCCCCTGAGAAAATAGCACCTGACTCTGTCGATTCGGCTCCTGTAGACGAAAAACGCTTCGAGACCCCGACCTGCTTGGTTGTTACCAGACTGATCGATGGAGACGTTACTAGAAACTGGAGTAATTGTGAAAAATGTAAATGCACAGGGTATAGGAGTACACAAGCAAAATTAATTGTGAAGAAGAACATAGATTGTGTCATCTCAGTCTAAACTACTTCCTTCTCGCACTTAGCAATTTCGAAACACAAAACTTTCATCCAAACTTTTAACAAATAAATAAACGTTTTGTCATCCTCAAACCGATACACAATAGACACAATTAGGCCGAAACAACTATACCTTTAAGCGAGTCAAACCCCAGGTCTGCTGTATAGACCAAACCCAATTGTCCCAAGACAAACTGCTATAGCTAAAACAAACACCCATTGTGGCTGCTCGGTCCCAAAACGACTAGATAAAGATGACTACTAAAATTTTCCTTAAGGGTCTTTTCTCTTTTCGCCATTTACTGCCAATTTCAAACACATTCCTTTTCATACTCCATTATCCCGGACACTTGAGGCATCCAAAATCCCATAAATATAACGTTTTATAACGTTGCTGTAGACGTTATCGCTGGCGAGTTCATTCAAGGCTATATCACAATACTTCTCATATCGGGGGCGATGGTGTTG
Source organism: Macrobrachium nipponense (assembly GCF_015104395.2). Lineage (NCBI taxonomy): Eukaryota > Metazoa > Arthropoda > Malacostraca > Decapoda > Palaemonidae > Macrobrachium > Macrobrachium nipponense. The sequence continues at coordinate 54,300,732 of NC_087214.1, read as the reverse complement.
TGAAGGGGAAGTTAATCACACCTTTGCAGTCTATTACGTCCTTTTTTATTTTCGGGAGGAGAGGTTACGCAGTATTATAGGTTTGTTGGTCAATATAAATCTAAACGGTTGTTATTCGTCTTTGCGAATTACTTTTTT
>NC_087214.1:54278094-54295594 GCF_015104395.2 Macrobrachium nipponense | reverse complement strand
TAAAGATGAAAGATGCTTACGAATTACTTCAAATTCCTTTTTCATGAAATCTGGGGAACAGATATATATATTATATATATATATATATATATATATATATATATATATATATGTGTGTGTGTGTGTGTGTGTGTGTGTGTGTATGCATACTACATACATACATACTTGTAACATTAAATTCTACACGGTAATGCAGTGTACCAGGAAAATCTGCTGACTTTGAGATTTATATAATGATATTTCTAAATCAGTGTAAATGGATATTGACTAGAAACTGAGAAGACATTTATCAATGCACTAGTATGTAGATAATCCAAAAGACAAATAAAGACAACTAATATTTTTTATGTGCATAAAGTTGTAGATAAGAGTTAGTGAAGAAAAAATAGGCCTATAAAAGCAGATTGGTGAGTAGCCTAGACTCTTGGAGAGGTGACAGACAAACGGAAAGAGAGCATAATGAATGAATGTATAGTTGAGGAAATATTCTTTGGAATAAACTGCTACGTTTCATGTACATCGAAAAATCTTTTGTCTGTACTGTAAGATGATGCATTTTGTCAGAAAGGAAAGATTGCCAAGAATTCAAAAAAATTTCACCGTTTATTTTACATTGTGGAACAAAGTGTGCTTATCAGATTAGATAATAGAAAAATGAAATTCGGTTCAGATAGCAGCAGCATATTTTCGTGTTCCTAGAAGCCATTGACGAGAGATATAGGTGGATATTAGGAAGAACCAAAAAAAGGGAAGACAGCAAGTGTTCCTCCGGATGTCAATTCATTCTCATTCTGGAATGGGGGAAAGTCTTGCCAATGAAACCCGCTGCCTTTAGAGTTGCGTTCGATTTATCACTTTGTTTTCCTCCTTGTTATTTATTCCTTAGCGAAGGTCAAAGCGTTTGCATGTGCAGACACGAGGGAACAATTAGAATTAGCTGAGGGAAAGGATGTTTATATTTCAAGTCTTTATTTATTAATTTTGGAAAAATAACAGCAATAGCATATTAGTAATTTCCCCATTTTCTTAGAAATAGCACTTTGTTGGAATTTATTGCCCAGAGGAAAGTGTTGACATAAATTTAGTACTTACATGAAAGATTCTGCTTATGGAGAGAGAGAGAGAGAGAGAGAGAGAGAGAGAGAGAGAGAGAGAGAGAGAGAAATGGTGTGTAATGGAGAATAAAGCCGAAAAAAACTTGCGGATCAGAATTATATAGGATTTTCATCTTTGCATAATAATGGGTGATACGGTCATCTTGTACCCTACAATGGCAGTGCCTCGTTTTTGGCTGAAGTGCTTGACAGTTTCAAGTCAAGTTTGCTGGGGTATAGGTATGATTTTCATCTATGATATGATGCTACCTTGACGTTCTACTTTCCCTGTTTTTCTGGATGTATTTATTATTCAATCTGGAAACGTGGCGTACACATGAAATAAATTTAGAATGGTCTAGTTTTTATGTATATATATACATACATATATCTATCTATCTATTTATGTATATATATATATATATATATATATATATATATATATATATATATAATATATATACATATATATATATAATATATTATAGAGATATGATTTTATTATATATTTTAATAAGTCTAATTTTTTTGCAGACATATAGACCCACGTGTCTGTTATTGGACGATCTATATTTGCGACAACATAATGGCTTCTTTAATTTTCTTTGTTCATTTTAGGGAAATTTTGTAATATATATAATGTATACCTACATACATACATAAATAAAAGTATAAGCCACGGAGAAAAATGGCTTATACCTTTATTTATGGATTTATCACGTTCCAAACTTTCGTGATTCAGTTACACATACATAAATACATCCATCCATAAATATATGCACATTTATATGCAGATATATTGTATATATGTGTATATTCACACATATATATGTATGTATGTGTACGAGTGTATGCGTAAGCCCCTCTTTCGGCCTATCAAATGGGAGTGATCATTTATGTCAGAAGAATAGCACCGCTTGTATAAGGAAACATAAAAATTAGATTTTTGCAATTTTTGACATTATTACAGTATTTCAATTTGGATATTTAATCAGAGTAATGAGAGAGAGAGAGAGAGAGAGAGAGAGAGAGAGAGAGAGAGAGAGAGAGAGAGAGAGAGAGAGAGAGAGAGAGAGAGCTATGAAATGAGTGATCGTATATGTCACAAGAATAGCGCCGCCTGTAATAGGAGGTGAAAATTAACTTTTTTATTTTTGAATTAGTTTAATAAAAGAGAGAGAGAGAGAGAGAGAGAGAGAGAGAGAGAGAGAGGTTTTTAGATGTCGCTTGGTGTGAAATAATCAAGCACTAATTAGTTCTTTTTGCTTTTTGGTTTCAAAATTTAGTTTTAACATCCTCAATAAAATCTTCTAAACCTCTGACAGATCATCTTTTGGAAAACTGAAGGTTTGAATTCTGCATTTACTGAGGTAACATTAACTCGAAAAGTTTTGCAATATTTCATATAGATACACATTTTTCCGTTTTTCAAAGAATGATAGATCCACATACACGCATAGTTCCCTCTTTGCTGAAAGCTATTTGTTTCAAGTTTATTGATAAGGCAACAGGAGATTTCCCTTTCTACCCCAATTAACTTTGCTGCAATATGGAGATTAAATCTGAAGGTTTGGTTGTCGTAAAAGTCATGTCGATGCGAAGCTTGCATAGTCCTTCTCTCAGGTCTGGGATTCCCTCAGGTTATGCCAGAGATGGAAAGCGAATTAGAACGGAAAGTTTTAGAGATGGACGGATGATGAAGTGGGCGAATGGAGGAGTTAATCGGCTCGTTCTTTACCACATTGTTTAAGCTTTAATTTTGACGTCGTCATATACCCCTTAGGGGGGTAGGGCCCCAGCTGCCTCCACTTTTTAACTTCTTACTTGTATTCGACGCCTCTTCCTTTCTTCCACCTTTGTGCTCAACAACTCCAACTTCTTTTCACTGTCTTAAAGTACTGAAGGGCTGAAAGTGCCCCATTGATTGAATTTTTAGAGAAATTTTCATAATTCATATCCGTCGTCCCTGGAAGATTTCCTTTGAATATTTTGGTGTATCAAGTGGTCTGGTAAAACTAAGATATACTTAACTTTACAATTGCAGTTTACTGGTGACTGTCAGTAGGTTTAAATGAAACAATTAGTTGGTTGTTATAATATTCTTTAGATCATTTTTGTGTTATGAAATTTTTCACCTTCCTTATTGTTTATTTTCCTCTTTATTCTCACTGGTATAATATTCTTTAAGTTTAGATCATTTTTTGTGGTATGAAATTTCACCATTTATTGTTTACCATCCACCAATATATATTCTGTTTCCTCTGTTCAATTTGCTGGATATATCCTCTACATTCTTCCCGCTTGATGACCTGGACCTTAAGCTAGTCATGAAAATCATTTGGGTAAAAATATATACATATTTTCAAGTTTCATTTGACCCTTCCTTGAACGGCATATCTTCATGTACAACGTAATTTTCTAAATGCAGAAGTCTTTGTCTGCAAAAGTATTGATGTGCTCTTTCTATTACTGTATACCAAGGTTACTTATTAATTAATGAAAGATTGATAAATATAAACTGCTCTGACAAATTTATCACATATTCTGATATATTTGGATTTTATAGCAACCATATATGCGATCAGTTTGTATTATCAGTAACTTTTACAGTTTTGTATTCATAGGACATGGACACATCTTATTGCCATTTGAAGGTAATACCTTCATACGAGCTCATCGCCACAAGGTTCCTATTTTGTTATATCTCATAAAGCACTTATCAAATGCGTTACTGATCAGGACAGCAGTTTCTGTGAAACTCAGTCAGTCATCTTATAATCCATTGCTGGTAAGGAATCAGTTTTCATTTCTCGGTTAAAATAGCCTGTAATTGTACCACCACAAACATATCAAGGATTAATGTTAACAGTCCTCCCCTCACACAAATATCATCTTGTTCTATCTCGAGAACGGCAGGGAAAATCAAAACTTTTGTTGACATTAACACATTCATGCAAAAGGCGACATCAAGACCCAAGTTGAACGACAGTACTTACCTTAAAAGTTGGCGTGAAAAAGGAAAATTTATTTGAAACCGTACCACAAGAGATATCCCGAATGTATACTTGATATAGAAATTTAAATCTATCCATCTTCGGATTTTGGACATTTATCGATAAGCAATCTTAGGTATGAATTTGACTTTTTTTTTTTTTTTTTTTTTTTTTTTTTTTTTTAGGTTAAATAGACATCAGCTGACTTTCCTTTCCCAGACATCTTCAGTCACTACCAGAGAATTTGCTTCTCAACACCAGTCAGAAATATCTTTACCGTAGACAGTTCTTGTGAAGAGAGAAAAGTGTTTTTTAATATATTTTTTATAATAAAAAAACGACTGGACTACTTACTGCTATGTTGAGTGAATGTTGTTACATCAAAATCATTATATGTTAGTCTTCATCCTTTTGATAATCGCTGTTAGTCCTGTAGAGGTTTCTTAAAAGTACCTTTACAATTGCAGTAGTTCCTTGTTGGACGAGTGGTTTTTCACGCTCGGCTACCCATCCGGTGGGTCGAAGTTCGATTCTCGGCTCGACCAACGCGGAATCAGAGGAATTTATTTCTGGTGATGGAAACTCATTTCTCAATATAATGCGGTTCGGATCCCACAATAAGCTGTATGTCCCTTTGCTAGGTGACCAATTGGTTCCTAGTCATGTAAAAATATCTATTCCTTCGGGCCAGCCCTAGGAGAGCTGTTAATCTGCTCAGTGGTCTGGTAAAACTAAGATATACTTAACTGTACAATTGCAGTTTACTGGTGACTGTCAGTAGGTTTAAATGAAACAATTAGTTGGTTGTGATACCAATTTATGGTATAACTATTTACATATGTCCGTTTGTGTGCACATAAGTCTTATATGTCTTCGCCAAAGTGAGATTATTTACAAAAACGGCTGAATAAAAGCTTACAACAATAGTAAAAAAAAAAAAAAAAAAACCGCTCCTCGGGGCGTAAAGAAAAACTAAAAAAAAAAAAAAACTTAAAACATTTTTCCACAGTCTCCCGGAAACTCTCAGAATGATGCTCTTCAACAACCATTTTTTCCTCACCAAACCGACGGGAAAGGAAGAGAGAGAGAGAGAGAGAGAGAGAGAGAGAGAGAGAGAGAGAGAGAGAGAGAGAGAGAGAGAGAGTTATATTTAGGCTGTGTTACGGTCAATAATTGTATACATCTGAATTGTACTTACTTTAGTCTGTTAAACATTGTGTAAACAATGAGTACTAGGCTGGGCCTGATAAGTTATGTAAGATTTCCTAAGCTTCTGTAGTTACTCTGTTATATTAATGATTGGAGAGTTCGCCTTATATCTATGTCCTAAGCGCATTTGCTTATTCACGTTTTCCTAATTTCCTGATTCAAAGACAAACAAAAAAAAGGTCATTACAAGAATACTTTGTGCCTAAAAGTCACCCCATGTGTCATATATGCTAATCTCATAATAACAGTTTTATGAATAACTTCAATAACTCAGTTTCAGTGACCTTTATTTTATTTTCCCATTTATTTTAAGGAAATTAAGAAACGTTGGACCATCTGACACTGAATTCCTTGCTACTGACAGAACGATTCAGACATCTTGTTGTTTACCCCACGGAAAGTAATCTTTCCTTCATATACATGAGACACAATTCAGTTAACTTGATTGTGGTTTTTCTGTACTGCCGTCATCTTCTCTGAGGTTAACTTGAAGGATTTGATAATATATTGGATAGATTCTAATTCTCTGGCTGTATTAGTCAAATTTTCCAAACCATCGCTTTTTTTTTTTTTTTTACCAGAAATCACTGTGTAAGGAGATCATTCATAGTAGGTTATTAGCACTTAATGAAGAGCAACTTCTCTTTATGGTATGAATTGTGTTTTAAATTTAAAATTTTTTTATTTCTTATGTTAAAGCCGTGACAGCATTGCCACAGTTAGCACGTATGAATTTGTTTTTCGAATCGTCCTTTCAGGATTGCTCGTCTCGTAGGCGTTTCGTCAGAATTATTATCAATGCTGATGAAGGTCAAACAAAGGTCGACAAAATAAGAACAGTGGTTTTAGAATATTTAAGTATCCAGGCAAGCAAATTTCTGATGGCTCCACGTTCAGTTTTTTTAAATAAATAGAAAATCTGGTCTTTAGAATAAGCAGTTCATGTTCCAGTAGATTCAGCAGAATGACTAACTTTACAATTGAAATGTCAGCAGTTTTTGTATTATTAGATAGATAGAATCTCCTGACCTTAGTAACCTGAGACATAATACGAAGTACATTTCCACATTCGCAGAAGATTAGAATTTTAATTTTATTTTGATTCTGACATGATGGTAGGAGGGCGCCATTGACATAGGTATCAATTTGTAACCTTTGATCCTCATATATTGTCTGATTGTGACGCCGATATCCGAAAATCTATCCTCGAAATTACAAATATTCTTCAAGCCAAAGTCTGAAGAGAATATCCCTGGACATTAAAGATATCTCGGCCTAGAAGCGCTAATTACCTACGGTTATAATAAAAAAAAGTAGATAAAAATAGAAGCCAAATAGTCAGTAGTTTTAGGGGAACCACCGAGCAAATTTTAGGTCCATGTGTATTGCTCCCGTCATAAAAATAACAATTTGACTCATTTACCCCATCAGGGTAGTTTTTTCATTGCAAGGTTTGAAAGTGTTTTCCAGTTTGTTGCAGTTATGCAGGGTTCACATTTCAGATAATAATAATAATAATAATAATAATAATAATAATAATATAATAATAATAATAATAATAATAACAGCAAAACTAAGGTAGATATATATTTATGTATGACAGTTAGTAATGCCAGAAATGGTATGATTGTCACAGAGGTATGCGTTAGAAGTGTTGGAAATCTCCAGTTAATTCCCTTACTCTTCGACCCTAGTCGTCTGAGGCACTTAACACTTTTTAAGGTTACTAACATTTTCAGGAGACATTTCAAATCGGCCCAATATTCTTTTCAACTCGGACCATAAAACGTTCCACTCACGTTCAGGCAGAATTGCCATTTGTACCCGTGAAATAATAATGTTCAAATTCAGAGTTCAAACTCGAAGCATTAAAAAAAAAAAAAAAAATTAAATTGAGAGATCAAACTCAAAGCCTTTAAAAATAAATAAATAAACAAACAAACAAAATCAGAACACAAAGTTTTCTTTCAACGGAAGTCAGTAATTTTTATTTTTTATTGTTCTGTCGTTTTATATTATCATGAGTCGGTTAATTAAGGCAGTTACAAGACATAGGTTGCGCTTGAGAACTATTGTTCCGACATCTTGGTCCTGTTGTCTTATCTCAAAGCTTCATTGGTGAAATTGTGGAAGTATTTCATGGCTCCTGTTGTGTTTTCTCAAAGCTCCGTTGGTGAAATTGTAGGAGACAAAGTCTGAAAGAGAAGAAAAGAAAGAATAACTTAAATATTTTTAAGGTAACTCTCTCTCTCTCTCTCTCTCTCTCTCACAGCCTTTACCAGTGCTTCTTTTACTGTATTTAAAGTGAAGAATCTCAATCCAGATGTCTTCCTCTGAGTGTCATCTAAGAAAGGTTGACCACAAACTCCTCGTTAATCTTCCCGGAAAGTTGTTGTTTATCGCTAATGCATCCTGTAATAACCACCCACCCCCCAATTGGAGTCCTCAGTAGAGGCTCTCTTGCAAACCTAGCATCTCTCTCTCTCTCTCTCTCTGACAAGCACACCTGTTTCCACCGCTGGCGTCTTGCTGGGGGTTTATTTCCTGGCTGACTTCTGAGGTTCACTGGGGGACAGCCGAAAAAATTATTAGTCTCTTGTCACTGGTCATCTTCAGGTCATGGGGTTATGGAAGACAATAGATATGACTTGATTGGTAGAAGCTTTATGCGGCTTTATTTGAATTTTACATACATTTTTTCTCTACCCATACGAAAGAAATTAAAATGGGAGTAATTCCTAGATGAAGAGCTGGAATACCCGAGGGAGAGCTTCATGAGATTAGGGTGCCCAAAGGACTGGTGGGAGCGGGCACAAATTAAGGCAAGAAAAGCCTATTAAGGGGAGAGGGAAGAGAGAGAAAAGGGACATTTGAAAGGGAAGAAAATAATTTTAGTCCCAGACAACAACACAATTACACCCATCAACATGAAGCTAGAAAACTTCAAATTAATTGGCAGCTACATAAACACGATTAGGAATGAAATAATTAGAAATAGAAAGCTGGTATAGTGTGGTGGTATATATGGCAGCTCGTCTAGAGTGTGAAGAACGGTACTCCGGAAAGAGTGGCAAATCTTGCAAAGAGCAAAGCAAGCAACACATACATAAACATTTGACACTACAATCAGACGTTGGCAAACGCCAGACACTGTTGGGAAAAAGACCACGGAATAGACTGGGAAAACATGAATTTGATTTAAAGGAATATTAACAAACCAGCAAGACTGATAGTAGAGAATGCCTTCATAACATGGTCCCCAGGAAATTTATATATATGTGTGTGCGTGTGTGTGTTTATATGTCTGTTCGTATACACGTATATATGGTATGAATATTATTTTATAAAAAAAATTTTTTTTAGTAAAATGGCTTCCATTTGACAACTTCAGTAACTGCTCCTGCCTATGCAGTTATCCCAGATTTACGAAATTCACAGCTCCAGTAATAAGAGTCCGTTTTCTGTTTTTATCCTTCACTCAAATATCTACCTATGTTGATTTTACCTTTCCCTTTTTGTGAAAAAAATCGTTTCCCGAGCTGCTTCTATTTCTATTGGAGGTTAGGAAATAGGATAAATGTCAAAATTATATGCCAGGTTTTTTAGACTATTCTCAAAAGAAAACAAAAGAAAAAGTACAGGACTTACATAACGTTTATGAAGAGGGAGGAGTTGAGACTTACAACGTTGAGGTACACGAAGAAAATCAAATGAATTAACATTAAATTCACATAGTTATGGTTTCAAGGAGGATAAATAAAAGTAAGGCTGGGTTACACGGGTGTAAAGAAAAAAAAAAAAAATAAGTAATTGGTCTTTGACTTTTCGAACGCAGATGTGTTGCTAACGTAACATTAATTAATACTTGTTGCCTTTTAACAATTACCATCTTAGTTAAACAAATGTTCGATATACACACACACACAAACATAAGCATATATGTGTTTGTGAGAGAGAGAGAGAGAGAGAGAGAGAGAGAGAGAGAGAGAGGAGAGAGAGAGAGAAAATTATGGGCTTGTCGGTATCTTGGCCTGTCGGGATTGTGAACCTTCTGGTCGTCAGGAAATGTGTATAAATAAGTGTATGCATGTGTGTACGTGTCTGTTCGTATACACATAAATGTTATGAAAATGACGTAAGCCGCGCGTGCATGCATGCGCTCACACTCATAAAATTTGTTATGAAATTATGTTAATAAAGTTGTAAATTAACAGGGTACAGCAGTTACTAAAGATCCGGTAGGTAAAGAAGCTGTGTGTGTGTCGTTTGCTTTAGAATCGGAAGATTAATGGAAAGTCTATTGAGAGCTGCGTCTAAGCTGAAGTAGCAAAACGAAGGACGAAGCGATACGATTACGCAAAGGCATGTAAGTGTCAAAGGGAGAGACATAGAGGACCTTTGCTATTTTGATGAAAGCCAGAGTACCACGTTAAAGGCTTTGACTTGGTTATTAGAGAAGCCCTGACACTGAAAAGTTCTAGCAGTGGCAGTGACGGGTAAAGTTTTCTATAGAAAATGAGTTTTTATTTTTTTATGAAAATGGTTTTAACAACAAAATAGCCAGATTTGATCTATACAATTTGAGATTTGCTTTAGGGAAAAAATTATATTTTATTAGCCAAGTAACCTTTATTACGAAGTTACATTTATTTTCTTTGGACATCTTCTCTTCTGTCGTTTTTTTCTGTATTGAGTTGGTTTCTATATTAATGCCAAAAGACTTTTTTTCTACTTTTTCCAAGTAAGGTTGCAAGTTGCTCTGCAACAACAATAATAATATATATAGGGAGTAGACCCTCTTAAAACATGTGGTGTTGAAGTGATAGCTACATCATCAGCATTAAATTTTATAGGTTTTTCTGTATTTCCGATAGTTGATTTTTCTGGGTTGCTTCATTCAGCCAGTAACACGTCAATGTATATCCGTCTTGGAGAGTAAAGCAGGTTGCAAACTTGGTCGTTTTATTTTGGATGAATATACCGCATATCAGTTACAGAGATGATGGTAACTGATCTCGGGAGTTCATCCTCTGTGGAGTTGTTCAAGTTTCAAACTCTGACTGCTGAGCATGATCACGCCAAAAGACGGGAGTAGACTGTCATATGACTGTACGGTGACCACTGATTGGCTGAGGAGGAATGTGCCGTTGATTGGCTGGTGAAATTTCCTCTCAGCCAAAAAACTTAAGGTTAATGGTCTCACTGTTGTAGCCTTACTGAATGTTGGTGCTGGTGTAAAGACGTTAATATCTAGTATACCTGGCAAATATTCTGACTGGTTACCAGACAGCTTGCTGAATTTCGGACACTATATTGTAATGCATCCTGGATCAGGGTCTTTTTTTTTTCAATTACTTCTATATTCCCTAATATTGCATTCCTTGTGATGCTAGAATGGTGCTTATCTTTCATATGTTTCTTTTATGGTACCTTCTTGAGCATGACAAAAAAATCTATTTTGGCAGTTTCAAACTGTGTAGTTTAAAGAGTGGATTCTATGAATGTGGCAGAGCATTTCTATTTCACTCATTTTTCATTAATGTAATGAGCATAGGTGCAATGATTTTTGGATGTGGGCTTTAAAAAAACCTGTCCTCTACTGCACCCATATAAAAGTTCGTGAAAACGCACCTAAAGGCAAGCCCATTGCAACAAAGTCATTTTGTCTGTACATGTGGCCCTTACAAATGAAAAGGAGCCGCCTTTTTGCATATTTCAAGGAGGGCTCATGTGGACTCTTCAGGGATATTTGACTAGGGTGTGGAGTCCCTATAGACATGGTCAATAGTTAGATTGATAGTTTTCATCCACAGTAATGATTTTGAACATGGATTCAATGTCCTGGGAGGGAGGAATATAGTTCCAACTCCAAGGCACCCTTGATCTTTTCTAAGAATTCGGCTGATGAATGGAACTCAGTTCTAGACCTCTTATGACTGGAGTAATTTCAGGTTTGGAAACATTTGTAATCTCTCTCTGAAATAGATGAAAAAGAGTCACATTGCAACACTAACTCGTGGTATCACATGGCAACACTCAGTCGTGTATCAAGTGTGTGACTCAGGTGGAAGGGAAGTTAGGGTATGTCATTTCACCTTGCGCGTCTGGGCAGTAATCATCGAATGTATCATATGCTCTGACGCTGTTGTTTATTACAAATTATAAGTGATAAAAAGATGTACCCAAGAAACCATGTTCGTTTTTCTTAGAAAATGTAAAAAATCTTCACTATTTGTTGTTTGTTTTTCTGTGCTTCTCTTCTGTCTTCTTTCTTTGTTGATGCTTCAGTAAAAAGTTCATAGAAGAGGAATGATTATACTAGCCATGCAAAGTATATCCCATTTACTTTATATTTATTTATTAAATTACCAAAAAATAATCTGTTCAGTAGCGAATGCAATGCTTACGTTTCGTTAAGCTTCAATGTAAAAAAGGGGTTAATCAAGACAGACTGCTGTTTTAGCTGCTTGGTGCACAGTGATTTCTTCCATTTGTTTAAGGTATTTGGTAGCTTCTTCCATGTGATGGGTGAGGATGTTAGTAGTGTATACACCATGTACCGTGAGGGCTTCAGCAAGCGGTCGAGGTTGTAGTGAGTCTGTGGTATCGGGAAGGTGGCGACTCTCCCATGATGTACTGAGTCAAGAAATAACTCGGTTTCAAGTCTTAGTAATAAATATGGCAATTTTAAGGCCCCAAAACGAAGTAGGTGCCGTGGTCGGGGGGTGGGATAGGTTCGTAGTCAGGAAGGTTGACTTACTCTTTTCTTGGTTGCAGTAATTTCAACTTACCGAAATTAGTGCTAACAAGCTTCCAATTGATGTCTCCCAACACATTCTTTTGGTTCTTCTCTCAGAGGTGTCTAAGGTAGGCCATGATGTTCTCCGGGCTATGTAGTGTGTGTGTGCGGGGGGTGGGGGGGGGGATGTTCCCCCTTTGTTAGGGTCGTCTCAATTGTGGTCCTATCCTTCGAAACACTGTAGCGGGATCACAAGTCAAAAAAAAAAAAAAAAAAAAAAAAAAACTTCTCCCCACAATTACTTTTATCGAAAAGCGCTGACAAATAGTTCCCCGGCCACACTTTACTCTTTACGTTACTAATTACGTGCAGGACAATTGGTTCAGCGAGAGACAAAATGCACAAAACACAAACACATGTGCTCACCAGAAACCTGACACAATCAGGGCGGGAAGCTGTGCTGTCTACTGGACGAGTCTACCGAGATGCCAACAACCGCCATAAATCAATACACAAACAAAACAAACAAGGACTACAATCATACCACAACTCAAGAACAACACAACAAAAGACCACTGCACAAAACATTCACTAACAACATCGAAAAAACAACAACACGACAAGTCAACACAAGAAACCACAACTCACCAACAACAACACTCAACAACTCACAACTCCAACAAACTCACCTACAACAGGACAGTACTCACAAGTGTAACAACCCTCCAGCACACAAGCACAAACAATTTCAACAACACAGGCACAACAACTCTAAGCATACAATAACAACAGCTCAAACAACTTCAAAAAACACACAATTCAACTGACCATCCAATGCTATCTTCCAAGACCGCTGTTGACTATACTGTCCAGTACAGACACTGATCCAAGACTGACTGACTGACTTACACGGCAACTGCACCAGCAGACAACCCAGAACTCACCACAAGCAATTCAGTCGTTAACCATCCATCCACCAATTACACACACTCTCTCTCTCTCTCCTTTTCGGAAAATCACAACCACAAATACATACTACACAATCTTAACAGTGATACCAACCACGAAACACTCTCTCTCTCTCTCTCTCTCTCTCTCTCTCTAATGCAACCCTCGAAGATATTGCCAAATGCAACAAACGGATTGTTCCTCCATATTACCTTCCCCATTACATCTGACAACATCTTACACACACAACCCCCACACTAAATTCCTTTCGAAATACCCAAGGATGCTAGGTGGCAGGGCCCCTGGTTCTCGTTCGAGGCTCCTCATACACTCTCAATTGCATTGCCATTCGCTTCTTCCAAACCACTTTCTTCAGGCTCTACATTATCTTCCTCACCACTGTGCTCCAAAATCCCATTCACTATCTCATCTACCTTATTTCTGTTGCCAAACCACTCAGTTCATCATACTATCAACTACTTTCCCTCCTACTTGGTTCCCTTCCACTGAAATCTCACTCACCCCTGTTAGTTCAAACCCACACACACTATATGTATCATTCATTCCCTCACAACTATCCATATTACAGGCTTATCAACCATTTGCACCCTAACACTAACACCCTTATCATGCCGTTCACGCTTCTTTCTTCCATACTCAACCAACACTAATTGTCGATCTCCCAGAACCATTTGTTCACTGACACTCGACTCATACTTATTCACCCTCAACCATTCACCCATCGCATTCTCCCAAATCGTGCAGTCGCACACTGAGGACCCACCCAAGTGATTCGCTATGTGCCCTACCTGTCCACACCTGTAACACTTAATATCCCTATCTTCTTACACTCACTCACTAAATGCCCCATTTCCCCACACCCGAAGCACGCTCCTAACACCCACCAACATTCATTCTTCTTGTGTCCTGGCTTTCCACATCTGTAACACTGCTGTTCTCGTTCATGACTAACTGACCCTACTATTCCAATGCTTGGACTCCGATCTCTCTTAGGTTTTACTACACTTACGTTACTTGCTCTCACACTCCTATCAACCACTCGTTCTACCATTCGCCTTGGCCCTTCCAAAACTGCTTTCCTATAACTCCTAAACTCTGTTACACACTCAGCTACTTCAGTCCTAACGTCTAACACTTCTACTTTCTTTCATACCTCTATCTAACTCATAATCCTCTGCTATTTCTATAATGTCGTTCCATGTCAACCTTTCGTTTGTTCATCTAATTTTCTCCTTACGTTTTAGATTCATAAACTCTTACATGCTCTCTGGTACAGTTGCCAATAACTTTCACACTAACTCTTTCAACTCATTTATCCCTTCGTCCCCAAACTTTTTCCTAGCTAATGTTTCAACCTGCACACATACATTGACAACGACTCAACAACATTCATTCTTGACTCTTTAAAATCATGTTTTCTCTTATATCTAATGCTACTCTTTATCCTCTTTGCCTGTTCCACAATCCTGGCTTTCACACACTCATACGGCACATTCCCTACACTCATCATTACCTCATACATACTCAACAAAAATCCCGTCAGAAAGCTACCCAACTATCTTGCCCAGACTCTCTTGTTATCCCCATACTTAGCCACACAATACTTCTCATATTCCTTAAAAAAGTCCCCTGTATCCCTACTACCATATTCCTTGTATCGTGCACATCAGGGGACCTCTCTCATATACACAGCCTTTTGTACTTCATTCTAACTCTCACTCACTTTTGCGACTTCCATCCTGACCTTTCTTACCCTCTACCCAACAAAACAAATCTACCTCCATACTCACATCCTTACTTTTGGTCACACCTTTCTTACTCTAATTCTTCCTGCTTACTAATTCCCACTTACCACTATCTAAATCCCTCTCTCATCACAGCTGTACCTTACTCTCAACTCTTCTCATCTTCATTCATTCTCTCCGTATCTTGCCCACCATCCTTACTAATATTCTTCCCTTTAGTCCTTTCCATACTCTCAACTCCCTTCTTACCCTTCTGCTCTGATTTATCACTATTCTGTACCTTCTCTTTTTTCTCCTCATTTACCACAACCACATCACTTTCCTCACTCACACTTTCATCCACTTGTTCTTTCACTTCCTTAATCGCTCCTGGCCCGTCACAAGAACCAGGATGCCCCCATCCGACCGCTCCCTCTCCAAAAAACCCTGTCATAATCTCCTTTATTATCTCTTGCACATCATTCATCATCATTCCGAACTTTTCGTCCATTTCCCAAACCATTCCCTCTTCAAATTCTTTCACTTCCTTTTTCAATTCCACTTTCGTACACCACAGCATCCCTCTCAACTCCTCTAACTCGCTCTTCAGTTCCTAACACTCTAACCTTAACCTCTTATTCTCTACTTCCAAATGCTCTTTCGCCTCTTCTGACAACCTCAACTTCTCCTTCTACCTCTCCACGTCAGTTACCCCTTCCATACTATTTTCCTTCACAAATCACACAACCCACCACCAACCAACCGTCCTGCAACTGCCACACCAGCAGCCCCACGTTGGGTGCCCAAATAATGTGGCGGAATCACAAGCAAAAAAACCAAAAGCAACAAGATCTCGCCACAATTACTTTATTGAACGTGACTGACAAATAATTCCCCCAGCCACACTTTCCCCTTCACGTTACTAATTGCGTGCAGGACAATTGTTCAGTGAGACACAGAACACACAAAACACAAACACATGTACCCACCAGGAAACCTGACACAATCAGGGTGAAAAGCTGTGCTGTCCGCTGGACGAGGTCGCCGAGACCCCAACAACTGCCGTAAATCAATACACAAACAAACAAACAAGGACTACAACCATACAACAACTCAACAACGACACAACAAAGACCACTGCACAAACAATTGCTAACAACATAAAAAAACAACATGATAAGTCAACACAACCACCCACAACAACAACAAGAAACCACAACAACTCACCAACAACGACACTCAACAACTCACAACTCAAACAGCTCATCTACAACATGACAGAACTCACAAGTGTAACAAACCTCCAACACACAAGTGCAACAACTTTAGCAACACAGGCACAACAACTCTAAGCATACAATACCAACAACTCAAACAACAGCTTCAAAACACACACAATACAACTAACCATCCAATGCTATCTTTCAAGACCGCTGTCGACTATACTGTCCAGTACAGACACTGATCCAAGACTGACTGACTGACTTACACGGCAACCGCACTAGCAAGTGCTTTTTGCAAGTTGATCAGCCTCGTCATTTCCTAGGAATTACTCTGATGAGCAAAGGCAGCTGCTCGTATGCTAGTATGTGGATGATGTTAGGAGTCCTATGGTGTTTTATACCAGTGGTGCCCGTGGGTAGCAGCGGGATGGTGATTTTTGGTTGACTGCGCGCTCAGGACTCTCTGCTGTCAGAGAAACCATCAACTCCAGCACTGTCTTGAGGCAGCAAAATTCGATGGCTGCTGGAAACAAAGCCTCGAGCTACCGTGTAGCAATCAGGGGACGATTGCAGATATCTGCTGTAGCGATCTGCGTTGTTTTCGAAAAGGAATGCGACTTGAAGTAACATTATCCTTGAATAAAGTAAAAACAAAACAAGAATGTCATATGAATATATACTTTCCTTGGTTAAAGTAAAATTGATACCCCCCAAAATTAAGTATCATTAAATAGATAAATTTCAATATTTCAATTCACTGTGCCATGCAAAAACAGAACATTTTGATAACATTTGACAGCGAAAGTGTGAATCAGGTTAGCTACTAATTCCTCAAAAATAAACTATAGAAATTTACTCTGTATAAAAAATAAAGACGGCATTGTTGGAAAGTAAAGACAGAGTAAGAGAGAGAAAGAGAGAGACCTTACCTGATTATTGCTGAAGTAATGTTGACTCTAACGCTATCTGGAAACTGATACAAATAATTTTAAAAACGAGGCAAACGTTATCTATTCTTTTCAGATAGCGCCTTACATTTCCCTCAAAATCCTCCTTTTCGGTGCTAAAATGTGGCATAGTTCCCATGTCATATATGTCAAAGAATTCAGATTCATTTAACATTTTTTTAAACGTTCGACAACCTTTATACCCGTAACTGAAAGCATTTAAATTTACTTCTCTTCCGTTATTCATATTATAAGATATACATTAGTTCTCCTGCAATATAAAGTAATTGAAATACATCGCCGTTTCCGAGAACCTTATTAGCTTTTGCTTCCTAAATGAAGTAGGTTATTGAATCTGAAATTGAAGTTCCCCTGTGCCTTTCTCCTTTTAATAAGGAAACATTTATGATCTTCCCCATTTAATGGGGTTCGGTTTGGAATTGGCAACTTAAAAGCAATCTCTTGATGAAGAGATAGAATCTATTTCATTTTTGCTTTGCTGTGTTTTGCCTCATAGGTATTTCGAACTCCCCCAGAACCAAACAAGCCTGCAATGCAAAGGTTCAATTACGACCTCGTAAATCAAATGACCGTAATCGAGG
>NC_087214.1:54265594-54273094 GCF_015104395.2 Macrobrachium nipponense | reverse complement strand
GTTCCCATGCTGTGGAGGTGAGAATGTGAAGGAGGGGGTGCAGGGGGCATCGCACTCATGGGTGCCAGAGTGGCACTCTGGGCTGCCATAGCCAGTTGATGTGCTCTCTCTGCAGCTTCTCTTCTTTCTTGGGCTTCTCTGTTTTTCTCCCTTTCGGCTGCCTGGAATGCTCTCTCAGCAGCTTCTCTTTTCTCTTGTGCTCTCTCTTGGGCTGCTTCCATCATCTCATTGTTCACCCAATTTACCAGTTTTGTGCCCTCCAACCCCATTACCTTTCCAGCTTCGGTGAAGGCTATAACCTCCTCCAGTGCTGCATTGCTGGCCATTTTCTCAGGGATAAAACGCTAGTAGCACTAGACTGGGAATTTGGGTATGTGTACACAGGCACTAACTAGCCTAGAATAATAGGATGGGTGACAGGGACTTGAATGGGTCTAGAAATTAATGGAAGGTGCTTGATTGCAGGACAACCGGGACAAATGGCTGGGAAATGAATAGTCCTGGCGCCACTTCCAAGGGATTCCAAATTTCCTCTCACCAACTAGGCAAGATATTTGAGTCGGGAAAGAGTTTGCATTCTAGGATCAGTACTAAGGCAAGAGAAACATGGGGAACGTTAAACATGATTCTCTTTTATCATTTCGCATCAATGGCTACAGAAGAATTTATCGGAAAGGTGTTACGGAGGAGAGCTTTGTGGGATCCACTCCACAAAGATACAAACTCTTTTTTGCAAAGAAGTGGAAGAAGTAGAACAGAACGCGTGGCCCTCCCTACGTAAACGTAAAGGAAGCAACTATTATGCACTCACATATAAGCCCTGTTCAGCTGCATAGACTTGATAACTATACAAATTCTCAGCACAGCATCACTGTTTATGAAGTAAACCTGTTTGCAGTTAATTTTGTAATAATAAATGTTAAAATCCATATTTGTTTCCACTTCCCTTAAAATTATTGCTACTAGTCTCTCTTCGGGAGAGATGGGTTGTGTATAGTTCGTCGTTTGTTTTGTGAGATTGACTTCTAGTATTGCGAGCAAAGAATGAAAAAAACCTTTGGGTCATACATACTCTATCATCAATTTTAACACTTAGGTTTTCGATTTAAGGCAATTTCCTACCCAAACTATGAGTGACGCGTGGGAGGGTTGTGTTTCTGGTGTGGACATATGTCACTTCGACGCTGCTCTCCCACCCAAGTCGTGACTGTACCTCAAGGCTTCCCGCGTCCGGTGAGGCCTTATAGTGAACAATATCCTTCTGTATTATACTCACGTCGGTGCTCTGGTGGCAGAAAAAGTTGGAGTAGTTCAGATGTTGAACGAAGACTCCCACCTTGTTGTGACCCACAATTTTACTGCGGTGTTTTACATTAATAATAATAATAATAGTCTAATTTTTTTTCCATTTGCAGATGCTGTGCAGTCTTGGTGTTGGTAAGTGTTAATGCAGGATTTTTTTTTCTTATGTAGCAAAGACATTTTTGAAAGTTATTCAGTTGTATTATTAGCTTGTTTGTTCTTGTTATTCATTGAAATTTTTTATTTTCTATTTCCGCCTTTTTTCTTAGTGTATCGCTACTTATCAATTTAGAATTTTTGTAGTTTAGTTAGATAATGGTTTACTCTGTGTGACTGGCTTTCTTTTGATATTATGAATTGTGTTGACAGGTATTGGATGTTAAGGCACCATAATTTGATCGGACTAAATATCTACTTATTGACGCTAGCAAATCTAAATGTTTACCTATGTTGTATGTATGTGTGAGTGTTCATGGGACAGACAGACAGACAGACAGACAGTGAAGCATCTGTCTGTCTGTGAAAGTTTCTTCATGAGAAAACAAATGGAGTTAGGATCGTGTCGAGCTTGTTACTCATAAATTTTCAGTTAGCAGACTTTTACCTAGTGTCGGCCGTTCTATAGCTGAAAATACTACAGTTTTAACTGACCATTTCAAATAAAGTTTGGCATCTCCTCGAAATTAGAAAAACGTGTAGGACACAATCTCCGCTACAACTCATTAAGGAAATTAACCTCTAACATATTTGGATTAAACTTAGAACTTCACTTTCCGGGTGCATATAGAGGCAGTACCACGTGGGTTCCTATAGACTACAAATTTCCCAATTAAAAAAAAAATAATTATAAACAAAATGAGCAGCTGCTCTACATTCAACTGAGCTATTATACTCATATGCTTCGGTCGTATAAAAAAGCTAAGATATTCAATTCTGTAATAAAGAAATCTGCCTCAGACAGTTTTCCACAAGCAACAGTTTCAGAGAGACAATCAAGCATACTTGAAGGCATACCATTAGAGGCCAAGGATTTTGTTCCAGTTGTAACTGGGTCTCCGCCTAAGGAAAATATTTCCTTCACGGTAAAATGAGTTACAAGGTCACAGTTCAGCTCAGTATTACCAGTAAAAACTGAAAACGTAAAATTTTGCCCCTTTAGTTAAAACCATTCAAGATAAAACAAGAAAGAAGGTAGTAAATTTAACAGCAATCACCAGAATACTTCTACAGATTCAATATGAAAAGATGGAAAATTACCATTTTGGTTTACCTTCATTCTTGCTTTCTTTTTGCAGTCTTGCTGCCCAAACTCTCTTAACTTCAACCTAGTACAAATGATGGGTTTACTCCCAGTTCCACAATTGGATCATCGCACTTCATCTCTTTTTATTTTCCCGATCTCGTATTCTACCTGTCCAGCCACTCCCGCTCCCTCTCTGCACTATCCTGAGAACTGAATAGCCTAGACTAGACTGCCTCAGAGCTTGGCTAGACAGCCTAAACTTCATAAAATATACCCAATGCATTAGTTGGATGACATCAGTAATGTCCTCCAAAATTTGAAAGTAAGACTTCATTGAGAAAATTATCTATTAAACGTTATTTTCTCTCCAATTAGCTTCTGTGCGAAATACATAAAAATCAGTACCTGTTCAGAACGCACATTGTTTGCCCGCAAGCAAGGAAAACACGCAAGAAAGTTTGAAAGCAAAGTTACATGGTTACACACACGTGTAGAGTAACCAAATTTGATTTTTAAGATAAATCAGATGCATACCGCAAATCTATCATATTTGAAGGAGAGCACGTTAGACCAACACAGCCGCCCAGTGCAGCAAGCGCAGAAGTTTGAGCAGAAGTGAAAGAAAGGTTAAGAATGACTCGTGCAACTTAAAAGAGCGAATACGTGGACCGAAATTCTTGGACTGAGCTCTGCTTTGGACTAGAAGGGTCAAAGAAGGATACCAGCAGTATATTTTCGGTATCATGTGATAGCTCCAAGAGCGTAGAGAATGTAAAAAGTTGTGATCAATTATAACATAGTTAGCGCAATGTTTTTTATATAGCTTTTGATTGAAGTTTGAAAAGTTTCAGAATGGCTGCGTTTATATATATATATATATATTATATATATATATATATATATATATATATTATATATATCTATATATATATATATATAATATATATATATATATAATATATATATATATATATATATATATATTTTAGGGCTTGTGCCTTGTATGATAAGGCGCCCTATGAGGTAATGTTAGACTTGCGATAATCTTAAGCTAAGTCGGTTGGTATTGCACTTCCATCTTCAATGGAGTGTTTTGGGGTTTGTAGATCACTTACGAAGTCGGGATTATCTTCTTTGTTTATGACGATGATGTGTTAAAACTCATGGTGAGGAGGTTCTTGTAGAAAACACGAAGTATAAAAATATATATATTCTTCTGAAGTTTTACATGCTGAAGATCAGATATGATTGTACAAGTCTCCTAATAACGATAGCTTGATCGCTTCTGCCAATGATGATGGCTACTTCTGTTCTCTCTACATGATAAAGCTTAGGTTAAAGAGATACAGGTCTTCTAATGACGATAGCTAACTCCTGTTCTGCCCTGTTCTACATCTCTGTTACAAGTTATGAAGGAAGCAGATAGTAGCTCGAACATAAGAACATACTATCAGATGACATAGTTACATACGAACACACAATCAAATGAGACACGCTACAAATCACGTAGGCCATTTGAATTATGGAGGTCGCGGTAGTTGTCTCAAGCAGGGAGCTTGGACTGTTTCAAAACAAATGAATGACCACATACTTTAGGGTATACGTCATCCTTAGCGTCTCTAGTCTGATCACATTCCTGCAATCAATCTGGTTGACTCTTAGTTTTAGTCTTTTATATATATGGACTGAACATTCCATATTTTTATTATGTAAACACTTACATTAGCTCGGTCAGCTACCTCAAAACCAACTACTGAATATTACTCAAACTTGACTTGCATTTGACTTATAGGAGTGTGATACAGACACTATTTGTGAATATATATATATATATATATAAGTAAATAACAAATTCATGTGTACATGATTGATTCAAGAATAAAATATAAATACAATGATATTGGTAGAAAAAAAAAAAAAAAAAAAAAAAAAAAAAAATAATAGTGATCACGTGATATATAATGATACAGTTTTTCACTTCATTCATTAAGATACATATGTTTTACAGAAAACACTAATGTACTCTGACAATTGCATAGAATGAAGATTAATCATGATAAAAATCATATTTTCAACTGATAAAAATTTTCATATATGAAATTAAGATAAAATTATTAATGTTTATGCTGATTGATTCGTTGATTTTTTAATGGCTAAATGTTATATATCTGATTCAATTAATCCATATACTAACTCATATATAACTGCAGATATTGGGTAAGATAAAAAGGGTACAGATTGATTATATTCTACTTGATTTGTTTATACTATGTAAATGGATTCATATATTTATAATAATATAGTGCAATTTAAATAGATTCCTATTGCGTACACGCAAGATATATTTCGATTCTGTTATTTATGAATCTTTATTTATATAGATTCCCTAGTGCGTACACGCAAAAAATATGTTTCGATCTGTTTATTTATGATCATTTATATAGGATACATGACCGAGGTTATACTACTTCACATTTAACTAGCTTTCGAACAACTTTTCGTCATTACACAGTTCCAGACAACCACCTATAGCAATGAAACGGCCTTTTATTTCAATGGTTAAAACAAGGGGAAAATTTGCCTGGGCGGGTCCAACGTTCTATTTTGCGCTCATACTATTCTCTGCATCCTAAGCTACACGATTACGTTCGCGATGAATAAAAAAAACATCCCCACCGCACGAGTCCTTCGCCAGCAAAGTAGAGTTGAATCCTTCGGGTCGTAATTGTCGGAAGTATGTCCCTTTTGTAGTCGATTTCCACAGCGCCATAGCGTTCCGCATTAAAAAACGAGATTAAACGACGGGTATACGGTGTCGGTCGAAGAAGTCCATGATGGTGCTTATTCCTTTCACATTGTAGGCGGTTTGTTACTCGACTGCCCGTCGTCCGCAGCGACGAACGATTTTTTGAAGTTGCGATGTGAAACTCTCGTACTGAGGATAAACTGTAACAGGTTCCATTAATCAGCCTGCAAGTGAAATTATACTTGTCACAAGGGCAAAGTAAATTCAGACGACATCCAATACAGGGGAGGGGAGAGAGCCATTAAAACCAGACTTAACCCACATGATTCGCTGATATTTTGGAATTCAAAAGATCAGCTGTCCAAACAATTTTTTATCCATGGCATTACCAATGAGTGAACCTATCCAGGTCTTGATGACTGTAAAAATATCCAAATATTATAAAAAATAAATAGATATCATTACGAATCTCAAAGAAAATTCGATATTACTGGTAGTAAGTTACTAGACAAAGAAGTGGAAAACGGAGCTATTTTTGTAAGATTTTGCCAGGCAACATAAGAGTCAAAAGAGAATATTAATCATGATTCTGTCTTTCTTTATGCTAACTGAAATTAAGTTGTGATAAAATCTGATCCTATGTGCCCCTAACAAAAAGTTTTCATATTCATTTTCTCGCGCGCATCCCTCTGGGGTTAATTTTAAAAACTGTTATTAATAGTAGGAGGTGCAACGAAAAAAACCCACTATGTAAACTAATTCTAAATAACTTGGGTTTTTTTGAGAAAATGTTGACATTTTCCATGAATGTTTTACTTGAATTGTAATAGCTAATGTTGCCAGTAAATATTTCTTATACATATCTTGATATTCTAAATGTCTATGAGGTTCAGAAAAAAATTAATTCATTTTGTTTGTTATAGAAATTCTATTTTGCTTATTTTGTTATTAATTTTCAAAAAAAAAAAAATGATTGCAACTCCTTAGTTCATTGCGCAACGGATAGGACACGTCTGCCTTGCCCATGAGAAGTTCGGGCTAAGCATTCCTTTCTCCAGTCAAATCGCTTTGCAAGCGCAAGATGAAGCTGTTCAAGCAGATATTTGAGGTTAAAGGAATCAATGCTGATCCCCCCCCCGGCAAACGCGACAGACCTTCTAGAACTGATGACGTCGTCACCAGCTTAAGAGTTACGTTACTTGCTGTAAGAGATACGACTTTAGTATTTTTTCAAATGATATTTTTTTTTTTTTTTTATTTTTTTTTTAAATACTCGACCCACATGAGAAGAATGTCTGAAAAAAAAACAGTACCAAATTGAACAATATATTAGTTTCATGTTGGAAATCTGCATAATTGTAATTATGTAAATTAATATTCTTATTCAAAACTAATGAAAAAAGGTTGCCATACAAATTCTATATATATTAGTTAGCCCTGGTTAAGATTCATATAGGATTATTCCATAGATAACATTTTCACTTCTATACTTCCTGACTTTAAAAGTCTCTTTTATTTTATTTTATTTATTTATTTATTATTATTATTATTATTTTTTTTTCATTGACTACGAATATAAATCACCGGGACAGACAATATGTCAGTAGGTTTTGGATATGTGTTTGAACTTTTAGCTTATTGTCATTACTAAAGCGTTAAGTTAGAGTTCAAATCTTTACGCATATATATTTTGGATATTTAAGTAAACCTATGGTTACGTTTTTGCTTATTTGATTTTATGTGATTCCTTTTTTTATTATAATTGTAACCCTTCCGACTTCTTACGGAGTGTATTATATTGACTCCACTTGTATCCATATTTATTTTATTTTTTATATTTATTATTTATATATTTCTTTTATATATATTTGATAAATTAAATGGTTGGCTTGATATGTGGAAAAGTGTTCTAGCGGCGTACGTATAGGCTACTTGCGCATCAATTCTATAGATACAAGATATAAATGATAAAGGTATTTAAACCGCGAGAACCGCTATAATCCAGTTCGATCCAATATCACGAGTTGTAACTCGTAAGACATGACACTTCCTATTTAATTATCCTTGTTATTCTACCAAACCGATTGACTCGGGTGATAAAATATATTATTAGTTTTTCCTTAATGGAAATTGGATTCACACGACGATTTATGGAGATTATTTATTGATTTACACCACCCGAGTCACAGATTATTATGTTTTGAATTCC